>NW_027098697.1:0-71246 GCF_039881205.1 Euwallacea similis
TACTAAATTTTGGTTAATATTAGTTTTTAGTAAATTACAAAAACAAAAATAAGCAAAAATAACTTGTAAGTACGTATGTTGACTATCGAGTCTCTTTCGTTACACAAACTTACACCTTATATCTTTTTTAGAGTATAATACTACCTCAATTTAGTTTTAAGAAGGCTAGTGCTATTCCCTATCTAAACCGACTTGTGAACGAAGAATTTGTTTTCAAAAAGCAGCTTCGCTTCAAGGCTCAAGCCATCCTCAGAGAGGCTTTGAATAATGTTTCCAAACCAGAGCTTATTACTTTTATAGGGGTGCACGTAAGACGAGACGACTACATCAAGTATTTGGATAAGTAAGTCATGTTATGTATAATAATAGTTATTTACATAACAAATGAAGGAAGGTAACTGTTAACGCATAAACTTGAACTGCTGCGCACGAGACGCAAGCGTGAGCGTAACATTTCGAACAGAGCCTTTATAATTAAATGGAGGTGGTAGGTCAACATTTTCAGCATTTACTTCATTGACACAAGTAGCAAAAAATATTGTTACTTCCACATTTTATTTCTTTATTTCTCACGAATTACTCAATCGATCCCAACGAGGAAGGTCTCATGGCAAAGGGAATTCAATTCCTTTTAAAATAAGATACCACTCGCCCTTCCTTTCTATTTAAGATTTCAATGCCACAGACACCTCTTCGTAGAGGTTGGGGCAGAGGGGGTGCAAAAGTTTAAAAAATATGTCTCTGAAAACTGAGGTTTACGTCTCGGAGCATATTTTCATTTATTCGTTTACAAGAAAAAAACCCGAATGGAAACTTTTCGGCGCGCCTCCCTGTATTTATAAATGTACTAAATCTTCAGTACCTAGATATTTAAATTAAAGGATTATATTTGCGATGGAAGGATCATCCACTTAAAAGTAGCAACTGCTTTTCTAGGTGATAGAATCGACGCTCTTCTATGTCGCCCCTATTTGGGGATGGATGGTCAGGATCAAAAAGTACGCACACAAAATGCTGAGTTTGCAAATAGAAACACTGCTGCGGGTCATGTGCGCATATCGCACTCTGTCCCTTGAAGCGATGCAAGTATTAGTGGGCACTCCCCCCCATCGACTGTCTCCTGGAAGAAAGAATTCGTCTCAGCATTCTTCCACGAGTAACGAAGGGTGACAGAAGAGTGGTCAAAACACCAATCATTCGAAACTGACAGGAATGATGAATGAATGTAGAAGATAAAGACCAGGAGACTCAGAGATTAATCCCTGACCTTGAAAACTGAATTTTGTGCAGACACAGGCGGCTGAATTACTTTCTAACTCAAGCGTCAAGCGGCCATGGAAAGTTTGAGGCGTTCACGTACTGAATCGGGAAAACCGGGCCTGAATGCAGGACCTGCGAAATCGACGATTCTGCGGAACACTACATCTTCTAGTTTCTAGACTTTGAAATATAAACAGAAGAACTAAATGCGTTAACACCGGATTGTTTTGTGGAAGTAGTGCTAGAAAGCATATTATACCGGGGATAGCATATTATACCTAATAGTACCGATACAGCAGCGCCATTTCTGTGTTGGTCAAAGAAAAGAAAAAGATGGAATGCAGCATTTAAAATGCATGATCCTACGGAGTACATAAAAAATACAAACTCAATAAACAAAACACAATATAATAAAATATAATGAAAAAATAAATAATAAAACTATCGAATTTATACCTCCTTGATTCCGATGCTTTTATTCCCGAGAAACAATTCCGTGTCGTGGCAAGTTTGGGGAGGAATCCTCCGAGACTTTTAATGGGTAGGCGCTCCGATGAATGCCATTCTACCAGGTCGTTAGAATAACAGACCGGGCGTCTGGACAATTTTCTTCAAGAAAAAAGTACCTAGATATGTCAGAAACGGTTAAATTAACATGTTATATTTGATACGGTGTTGTCACCAGGTTAAATACTTCGTAATTTTTCCGTAACATACGCATTGGGAACAAAATTATTCATTCATTGAAAAAAAATTTCTTTGTTTCTGTCCGGATAACTAAGTATTTAAGCCCATATATTTTTGGTAGAAAATTTAATATAGAGACATATTATAAAGCTTTTCAATGGCTGTTTTTTAAATTGTATTTAATTTTAATAAATTGGAGGAATTTAATTGTAACATTATAATAGATAAAAAGAAAAAGTTTAATACTAACAATTTTTTTTCGAGGAAAATCTTCAAAAAGATACTCGGTCTGTCGTGTCTGGTAATCGAGCAGTGTGGGATTCGCTTGGGCACCCACCTACTAAAAATCTCGGGGCTCTTTTCCAAATCTGTCACGACCCGGAATTGTCCCATGGGGATAAAAGCCTCGGAGTCGGGGAAACATAAATTCGATGGTTTTAATTTTTATTATTTTTTTAAATTATTTTAATGTGTTTGTAATTTTTTTATGAACTCAGTAGGATTATGTATTTTAAATGTTGCGGTCGATCCTTTCCTTTTCTCTAATTACAGCAGAAATGACGTCGCTGCATCAGTCCCATTTTGTTTTGCTTTCCAGTATTTCTTTTATCAAGGAATTTGCTGTTTGTAGTTCAAAGTCTGAACACTAGAAAACATTAATGATGTCCTTAGTAGAATTGAACTACATACCAAAGAATTAGAAGAATTTGTGTATTTTTTGGAATATACGCATGTATAAATAATTTTAATAAAATCAAGTGAAGTGTAAATGAAAATATGTGCAACTAACTATAACATTTATTATTCACAAATTTCTTAATTTTTTTTTCAGAAAATACAAAGTTACACCTGCGACAAATGAATATTACTTGAATGCCATGGGATACTATAAAAATAAGTACAAAAGATGTCTTTTCATCATCATTAGTGATGATCCACAGTGGTGCTACGATCAATTCGGCAAATTACAAGACGTTTTCGTTGCGTCGTACAAAAGAAACAACACGGCTGGGGAAGATTTGGCCATAATGGCAGCGTGTAATCATTCCATCTTCGATTATGGGACCTACGGAGAATGGGGTGCCATTTTAGCAGGTGGTGAAGCCCTTTATAAGTCGATCCACAATACAAGGGGGGCTATCATAGGCATAAAAAAATGGCGAATGATGCATTAAGATATTTTTATTTTTTGTTAAAGTTTCTAACAATGTTTGTGATTGTTGATGGGGTTTGTAATTGTTAGATCATTGAATTAAATTGAATTGAATGAACGATTAGTTCGTAATAATATACTCATATATGATATTAATAAAAAGAAGGTATCCTAGTATGGGTTTTACTTCCAGTAGAAGTTTTTCATACTGTCTGGATAGATCTGCTCATCCTGTGCTTACTTTCTTTTTGCGAGGAAGTGAAAATGCGCCCACCTACCCACTAAAACCACCTCTTCTCTTCTGCCCCAGAAGCGCCTTTAGGCCTTGCATCGGGGACTCCTGCTCGCCTGGACTAGGCGAGGTCACAATTTCGCAACCCACTCTTCTTCGTTTCGTTCTCGCTTGCAATCTTCGCTCTCAGAATCTTTTCAATCATGCTCTCAAACAATTCCTACTTCTCCCTACTCTCCACCAATTCGTTCTTTATCGTGCTTTGGTTCAGGTCGAGTCCCCCTCCCTCACTTCCACACGATAACTCTCCCATTCCGGACATCCCCACAACGTGTGCTGTGGCGTGTCCTCCCTTTCGTTACAAAACTAACATTCCGCACTCGTTTCAACCTCTATCCGCCTCAGGTATTTACCAAACACACCGTGCCCTGTAAACACCTGAGACAGCATATAGCCGCTCTTTGTCCACTCACATTCATATCACATTCGGATTCTGGGTATGAAGGTTTTTGCCTATCCTTCATACTCCTCCTATTCCCTTTCCCATTCCTCCATCATCCAGTCTCACACCTCTCCCCTACATTCTCTCCCCCTTTCCCACATCATGCTCCTTTCTTTCACTCTGATTCCCACCGGCGGTATTTTTGCTAAGGCCAACACCGACGGGGCCGGAGCAGTTCTGTAGGCGCTAGCCACCTGGAACGCGAACAAACGATTTGCCCTCTTCAGAATAGCTTCGCACTGCCTGTACGTCAGCTCCGTCTGCCAGACAGGAGCCGAGTACAACAGGGGCGACGATATCGCCATCACCATGAATCGCCTCCTTTAGTATCCCAAATCGTTCACCCACGGTAATATGCCTTCGAGCTCACGGATCACCCGTGCCACCTTTTCGGCCGTTCGTCGGGCGTGCTCACCGAAGTGAGCGTCCCTACCGAATCAGACCCCTAGGTATTTCACGCATTCCTTCGTCTCATAAATCTCGTCGTCCACTCTCAGATCCATGCTCCGAATCATCTTACGTCCGGCCAGAAGCTTCATCTCTGTCTTGTCTGTCGCCATGTTGACACTTTTGGCACGGAACGTATCAATGATCAGTTCCATGGCCTTCCATGTCCTCGTCTCCAGGATTTCCCTATTCCTGTCCGTCACCACCAACGCCACCGGAGTGACGCCCTTTGGAAAACCCATCGTCAGTATCTCGTTGTAGTACAGATTCCACAAGACGGGGCCCAGCACGAACCTCTGAGGAACCCCACACAACAGCTTCCGAGCTTCTCCGTTAGGCAACGTTAAGATTCTATCTTGCAGGTATGACTGCACGAGGTCAGTCATGTATTTTCTCACGTGGGATCTCCTGAGCATCTCGACTATGAGGTGTCAGGGCGCGGAATTGAACGCATTCTTAACATCAATGGTTATCATAACGCAGAAGTCCGCGCGCTTCTAATCCGTCCTCCTGATCTTCTCCACGATCTATATCACACCCAGCATGACGTCCATGGTGCTCCTGTCCTTCATGAAACCATGCTGCCTTTCACCGATCATGCCATGTGCTTTCACCTCTTCCATCAGTCTGGTTATGATCACCTTCTCCGCTACTTTTCCGTGTCTGTCAATTAAACAGATGGGTCGGTACGAGGCCCCCGTACCTGACTCCCATTTCGGTTTCTCCATCAGCACCAATCAGGCCCTCTTCCAGACCTTCAGGAAAACCACCGACGTCACGATGCGTGAAACGTAGTCAGCCATACCCTGGGGCACTGTCCCAAGATACAAATTTAAGACCTCGTTCGGTATTCCATCCAGCCCCGGAGCCTTGCGGCTCTTGAGATGCCCAATGGCCTGCCGAATCTCCTACGCTGAGACCCGAGCCACATGTTCGGTCCCCAGTTCTCTTGGCACCCCTCTTGGATCCTCTCCTTCTTCGTAAAAAGTTCGTCCACCTACCGTTCTACACACGCAACATTTCTATTTCCGATAAATACTCTGTACTTACTTGCGGCTAGTAAATCGAAAATTACAACCTGATACTGAAATGTCATTGCAAACCAACTTTACCGGCCTTTAATGAATTATCTTTCGGTTCAAAATTGCAGTCGTTTAAATTCAACATTTTTATCATGATTAGAGTTATCACTAATTTTATCCTAAAGATATTTTGAAACATTGCAATATTCACTTCTTCATATTTTAATTATATTGACATTATGAATGGCCAAATTTTTATAAAATATAGAACAAATGTACAGTATTAGTTCAAAGTAGATAGACAAAGTCGATTTATATCTCAACTATATTAAAACAAATAAATTGAGCATTGTTTTATTTTTTTTGTAAAAGAGATAGCCATACTCTAATAAATAAAACAACAATTTCTGAAATATCTTGAAAATTCTAAATGAAACAGTAGAAAAAAACAGAATATGGCTGGACAAAAGTAGATAGACATATAAAAAATAACTCAATTTAAAAAAGAAAGGAAAACATTTTTTCTAAACATTAAAGTAATTATAATTAATACTTAGTATAGTATTATAGTACTGTTTATTATTAATTACAACATGGCACCTCCTTGGCATAGAGTCTAACAGCCTATTGATAACAACCAAGTCCATATTTTGCCAGGTTTCCAGTAATTTCGCAAACAAGTTATCCCGATTTGAATATTGTACATCTCTAATCTTTTTATCAAGGATTTCCCAAAGTTTTCTATTGGATTTAAATGAGATGACTGCGACGGTCATTTTAAAACAATGATTTTTTCAGCTTCAAAAAATTGTTTCACCAACTTAAAAGAACGTTTCGGGTCGTTATCGTGTTGAAATTTGAATCGAAGAGGCAAATTTTTATCAGTGTAGGGAACCATGATGTCTCTAAAAATATTTCGATACATTATCCTATCCATAATGCCCTTAATAATGTGAAGTGGTCTCGTTCCAAATTCCGAGAAGCATCCCCACACCATTACGGAGTCACCACCATGTTTTAAGGTCGGTTTCGTATATTTAGGATACAGTCGTTTCCCAGGAGGTTTTCTAATATACTGAATACCATTAGAATTGAGTAGATTGTCTTCTAATATAGTGAATACCATCAGAATTGAACAGATTGAACTTCGATTCGTCCGTCCAACATACTTTTTTCCATTTTTCTTTTGTCCAGTAAATGTGTTGGTGTGCAAATTCTAATCGAGCCTTCCGGCTCTTTTTAGAGATAAATGGTTTCTTGGCTAGTCTACGAGCAAACAACCTTTCTTCAACTAGTCTTCTCGTTATTGTCTTTGAAGATACACTACACATCCCTGTCGACTCTAAAATTTCCTTAATTTTTTGGGACGAGAGAAAGAGGTCACTCGAACATATCCGTTTTAACTTCCGAAAAGTTCTGGCACTTGTTTTTCTAGGACGGCCTGACTTTGGTACAGGTTCAATAGTACCGGTTCTCTCGTATCGCTTGATAGTGGCCCATACAACAGCCCTTTTTATACCGAACCCCTTACCAATATCCACTTGGCGGTCATCTTGTCTATAGACCTCTATAATGTGCTGCTTTAAATCAATTGAAATTCTTTTTCCACGGGGCATTTTAAAAGTTGATATTAGAACAAACTTCACTAAGAATTTAGTTTTTGGTTAAACACTTATCATGCAGAAAACTAACCATAAATGGTTTATCTATCTACTTATGGCCAGAGCTATTTCCTTTTTTTATTAACAAATTTCGTATTAAAAATAATAAGCGGAGAATTTTTGCAAGCAGGTTTGGAGTGCTGCTTGTGTGTTTGATTTCAATATGAAAATAATTCGATTTATTTATTTACAACATTCTAAGGGACAAAATAGCTTTGTTTATCTACTTTTGACCAATACTGTATTTACCACACCAAATCAAAGCCGACTCACCAACAATAATAACAGGTGGACACACAACTGAACCAAAGAATGTCGTGAAATACCTGGGAATAACAATCGACAAAAAATTAAAATTTACTAAACATGTGCGAAACATCAGATCAGAAATTATCAAAAGAGCAAAACATTTCTAAACAATAACATACAAGGACAAAGGGGTCAGCACTGAAACTGCTACACAAATATGTTAAGACTGTAACTAGTCACATCGGACTGTTTCCTCAATTAAGATACCCGATGCTACGCCCCTGTATTTGTAATTTCGTTTTAGTTCCCGAATCCTACTAGTTTTTTTTTCTGTAAGTTATTTTAGTAATAGTCACGTGCATTCAAGGAATTCTCAGCGTTAGCATCCATCATCCCCAGATGGTTGTTTTATGATTGGGATTTCCAGCAATGTTCTTTGTCGGAGTCATAATGTCCGTCCAATTTAAACGCCGCTCCGCCGGCCTGGCCAACGAAGGCCCAGTCGGCTATTCATCTGGACGTTGCGCGTTAACACTATGAGTAGCCGGGAAGCCGACAATTGCTTCTAAGTTAGGGGTACGTCTATGAGTACCGGCCCTTAGCTATATTATTTAAGACCCAAAAAATGTAGAAATCTCTCTCTCATCTATCATCTCTCAGTGCAACAACATCACGACCAAGACACTGTGAGATCCTCAGCTACCTCGCGCACCCCTTTCCGACTTGTAACAACCACTCCGGGCGTGAATTATTAAGTTAGTTAAGTGCGTTACTTCGTGTATTGTTTAATAGTACAATAAATGAATTGTAAAGTACTCCCGAGTTCATTGTCCGCGAGTTACGAGATCCTGTAAAATATTCACGAGGGTGGTGTTCGCGCCAATCGAGGAACGAACCCCCTAACCCGAACAAAATATACAAATCTATCTGCAGATTATTGTTCGACTACAGACACATATTAAGGACAAATGCAACAGAAAAAATTAAACGACACATACAGACAACAAAATAGATTACACTAAGGTTAATCACAAAAATAAGACATTCCGACAAACCGTTATATGTATAATTCACTCAACCAATTACTATACGAACGCACACACATGACAAAAATAACCGAACGACTCTTACAACTTCAGATGAAATGGAAGAACGATTCTCACTGATCGAGAATGAGATCTCGGGCACTCAATGTCTCATCCCAAACACAAGTTGGGGCACAGTTGAAAAACGATGCCAAACGTTTAACTTATCTTTGTTCCTTAAATGCTTGCTTAAGGACCACAACTGCCACAAGAAGACACTTGGAGCTTGATTGCACTTAAAGTTTTATTTAACAACATATAAACAACATACACTACACGGTTAACTAAAATTCTAAAATAGTGCTGATAATTGTGAAAAAAAACAAGTGACCGCCGATAATTCAAATTCTCCCAAAAATTGTACTTTTCGTAAAGTTCGGGAGAAGCGTCGGCTGTTAGTGGTAAAGAGCCAATAATGATGACCTTACTAGGGTTGTCAACGAAGAAGGCGCCAGTGGTGATCTGTTTTGTGTTTTTGAAAGGAGACTCAGGTCGCCTGTCCCGTTTTCTTCTCACTGTGCCATCATAAAAGGAGAGTAACGACTAATTTATATTGTCTAGGCCATAAATTAGTCTCATGGGTTATCTATAGTACAAATGGTGTTGGGTCTGTTTTCTTTCAACAAGCAGATTTGTATCACTTATAGATGGTGTTGGGTATTTTTCCAACACTCACAACTGGATTATACTGAAACCACTTTGCTTAACGAGATAAATAAGTCAATCCCGTTTCTTTCCGTTGACTACTCTATTGGAACACTTCCAGATCTAGATCATAAGTTTTGTTTATAATAATGTTTAGTCTAAGTTAAGAATATGTACCATGGGCAGAAAGAACAGTTTAGTTGATAGTTTTTTTTTGCAAGGAAATAAATATTGTTTATATGTATATTTAGGGTGTTTCGTATTAGTAGGCCAATCCGCTAACTGGAGATTCCTTATGCGAAAATAACACCGACCGACATATTTTTTGTAACTCCATTCAGTCCACTATATTTGCAATGTTAATACTTTTCTAATAATAAAAAAAATATACTTACACTATATATATTCTATATATATAATATAATAAATACGTACCACTTTTCGGTAACCTCGGTAGACCCTTTTATATCATCAAGTAGTAAATTTTATGAGAGGGATTGTTAAAAAGAGTACATTTTAAAATTAAAATATAATTAAAATTAAAGCGTTTACAACATAAAACTTGTTTTCTTATTCAGTCTTCTTTTCAGTTTCGAAATGAGTGGTTTTGCGTTGTTAAGGCAGTTTTTTGAACGACGAAAATATAAAGTCAAACGCTCCGCAGTTGCAAAATATCTCCTGACAAGTTTCGCTATCTATGTGGAGAATTTCTTCTGAAATATGAAGCCAAGTCATTTTCAGAAAACATGAAAAAAGCCTATGTCATGTATTTTAGGGTTTTAATTGGAATTGGGAAAATTTGGCCCGAAAGGAGTGAATTTCAATCAGAAACTCAAAATGTTAAATATGTGCCTTTTGTAGACTCAAAAAAATGTCCTTTTGCCTCCTCTTTACATTATACTTGGGCTGAAGAAGAACTTTGTGAAGGCTATGAATAAAGAGGGTGAAGGATTTAAATATCTAAGGCAAGTCTTTCCCCAGTTAAGTGTCGCCAAATTAAAAGAAGGCATTTTTATTGTGTCACAAATTAGAAAATTACTGAGCGATATTAATTTTGTAGAAAAGCTCACCACACAAGAACTTAGAGCTTGGAACTCATTTGTAAGTGTAGTGAGGGGACTTTTAGGCAACAATATGGATTCAAACTACGAAGAACTAGTTAATGAGCTTTTATACTCCTGTTCGGACTTCTAGCATGTAGTAAATCATTGCCCATCTCCCGTTGTAAATCATTGCCAAGGGAAAGAATACCCTTTGTTGGAAAAGAAACATATGGGCCAACTTGTACCATTTATAAGTGGACAACGGTTAAAAAACATGGTGTGCAACTGACCAAGGACCAGAGAGACAGGCAATGGTGATATACAACAAAAAGAACCAGTACACTTTGGCAAGTTGATCGAAACGGGCGCGCTTGATATCCTTCAGGAATTTTTATTGTTAGCATTGTTAAGGTGTTATCTTCGTTAGCTGTTAAAATAAATAATTTGAAAGGCATCACAACTGAGAAATGAATTCGTCACGTGCACGTCGTCCACGAACCCTTATTTATCACTGAGTAAATCGAGATGATATGAGGATAGTAATCATTATTCAACAACTCCTACAAAGCGCTTGGTTGCCGGATATTATTGAATGTTCACTTTCTTTATTTCCATTTAACTTTTTTTCTGAGAATCTGGGAGCTGACAGCGACGAGCAGGGTGAAAGGTTTTATCAAGATATCAGGACAATGGAAGTTCGGTACAAAGGATGATGGGATCCAGCCATGATGGGTGACTACTGTTGGTTTTTAAAGGGAGAAGATGTGTCCCCCAATAAAAGGGAAAAATGGAATTATGGTCTTTCAAATAAATGCGTTTCATTTTTGCTTTTTCTTAGATGTTACCACAATACTCGACGCAACAAAAATTATAAATATAGTCGATATACAGGATAAAATTATTTGTAAAATGATTTTTTAAATACAGTAATGTTCGCTTATAACGAACCTCAAGGGACCATAGTAAATTGTTCGTTATAACCGAAGTTCGCTATAAGCAATAAATGCTGATAGGATTCTTTTTTAAATTAATATATGTCGGAGTAACTTGAGAAGTATTCTCCATTTTTTTTGTATTTTGTATATTGCTTTTTTTATTAACAGAAAAAGAAAGATAGAAGAGACAGACAAACCAGTTCACTATTCCACGACCGCTCTTCTTCCCATCAATCTATTAACTGCCCGTTCTTTGTCCTTCTTGTCTTAACTTTCCCAGTTCTGGTGAGTCCTTCAGAACCATGGGAAAAGTACCTGCTAGTCCCTATTACAAAGGAACCAATAGTTTAGTGTCACCCAAATAATTAGCACACATGGCCACTTAAGCGCGCCGTGGCAATAGTGACCTCGTTCGACAGTGCTTTGTCTTCAGATGGCCCTGTCAGCCTGCTCTTCATCTTATTGTCTATCCTAATGTTACTTTTACACATCTTAAAAACTAATAAATCTCCGACATATATAACGTACTTTATTTACATATGAAAAAAAAATTAACAAGTAACATTCTTCAACTAGTAACCAATTTAAATAATATTTGTTAAATTTAACAACGCTTTTTAAGAATTTTTTTTTAAATCACGAATTTTGGTTCCTTTTATTGTGGTGAAATGAATTTAATATATATGCAATACCACATTGGCTATTTCATCGAGAATATTTTGTGGAGTATTTCATCCCTTTAGCTTTCTTCTCCTCTTTAACTTTACTGTATGGTGAAAAATATTTGTACATTATACAACCAAAATTGCAATAATCTGGATTAGTATCAAAAGTAATTCTCCAAGGATCAGGTTTCACAGTTACCGATTTGCCTTTCTTTTCAACAACGATATGATAAATCTTGTTAAGTTTCTTAGTATGCTTACTTATAGAAGGTATATTTTCATTTTCAATATAAGGATAGCTTTTTTGGCTAAGTTTACTGTATAACTCCTGATCTGTAGATAAGACTTGCATTTTTTCTGACAAACTACTTGCATCTCTGTGCTTAAATAATAGTCCATCTCTAACATATTCTACCATGCCATTATAATCGGCTATTATAACTGGTATTATAAGTTGTTGTGTTTCATGTGTTACTAACGATGAATTTTCACCCCAAATTGAAGGAACGACTATTGCACCAACATACCATTCATTCTATTTTTTCTTTAACGATAGGTAAAAACTGATTGGTAATCACTTTTAAAGCTTTAGTTCCTTCTCTTGCTGCTGTAATGTACCTATCTTATGAATTAGGATAAATTAACTGATATTCGAGCTTATTTGTATTTCTCATGAAGAATTGTATTTGTTCTGTACTAACTCGGCCTTTGGCCCAACCAATAATACTAACTTAACCTTGGCCCCACAGATAAAGTAATTAAGCCAAGGTCCGGAGTTTTTCCAATAGACATTACATAGTAATTAGTTTTGTAATCACCCCTCTATTTGATTAGATATATACATAAATACAGCTTGGGGGTAAAAACACGTACACTTCCCAATAGAACCTCGACCAGAATAGTTGATTATAGTAGTGACTAGTAGAACCAACGCGTTTTTGTTGTCAAAACCTATCTCCCTGCATCGGGGTACATAACACTGCTTCCCAAATTCTAAATTTTGCTTTAGATGATAAGTGAGAAAAAGCCTTTAATAATAGGTCAACACCTTTCTCGACGATATGAGTGCCAATAACCAACCAATAAAACATCAATACCAGTAAAATAAAAATGTAACCAAAAATAAACTCTTTTTCTTGTACATACTTCTCTTTTAGTTGTACATGAATTTCTATTCTTAAGACGATTTAGATCAAAACATAATCAATATAAGAAATTTTGTTTATCGGAACATTAAGTGTGCAAATTAATCCTGAGTAAATTTATCCATCAAGAATTTCGATGGGGAAATAAAGTAATCTATAGTATAGTCTATTATTTTTCTCGTGTGCTTCATTCTAGTTGCAACCCATTGCTCCCAATAGTTTAAGTCTAAATTCAGGAATTCTTCATCTCCTGTAAAATATTCCTTGTACCATTGGATTGCACGTTTTTGATTTTTTTGTTCATCACAAAGCCGTAATAAATCTTCAGAATTATGTACGTTGAATAAACCCTCCTCTTGGACGCATTAACCAAAAGTCATGTAGCGTAAAAATTACAGCTATATTGTCTTTAAAAGCAACTTCTGGTAAAGTAATTGATAGATAATTAAGATGACCAAAATGTATAAAATCTGGCTGAAACTTATCTATTACTTTTTTAAATTTTATATCTATTTTTTCATTAATTTTGTAATGATATTTAGCTGTGGGTATATTAATTAAATGCAGTAAAATCCGGGGCGAATCACTACGATTTAGGACTGTAGTATAATAAAAATCAGGTGAAAAGCTATTTTCATACCTAGTAAATACTTGTACCTCATTGTTATTTACTAGTTCATAAACAAGAGTTTGGCTATCAACCTCTGAACCAGCACTATAATGAGGAGGGTAACCATGAATAACTTTTAATATTTTCATATATCATTATAATACTACATCTATATTGTTGGGATATTCTTGTGTATTGTTTTGTAGACTTTTTATAAATTTACTTAATCCTACTTCTAATGATTACTTAGAACACCAATCAAGTAGCTCTTTAGCTCTAGTAAAATTACCATCAATTCAATTGATCAAACTCCTTTATATCGGTATCCAAAATTTAAGATTTTTAGATATATTAGAACCTCGTTAACTTTTAATGTGCCACTCACCGTGAATGATTCTATGTAATATAGAATTACCATTCATTTTTATATCAGAATTAAACGCGAAATTTTTATTAGATACAGGTAATACTCGTAGATTCATCAATACAAATTTAACATGTAAATATTTTCCAAATTTTGTAACAGAAGAATATTTTCAAATTCAAACCGTGCATGCCACCTCCTATAATAAAGAAGTTGCAACAATGCCAATCTTTCATACATTTGAAACTAAGGGATATCATAAATATTATCTACTTGATTTTTCCAACAAATACGACGGATTAATAGGTATAGATTTAATTACACAATTAAACGCAACATTAGATTTCAGTTCAAACGTTGTTAAGGACTTTAGGTTATTGTTTCTTGGCGTAGTTTGCTTAGTTAATTTGTTTTGTACTTTCATCCCTTAAGTTACGCCCATGTGCATCGATACGTATTTGAAGGAGTCCATCTGGGCGCCAGGCCATAGTACCCATCAGGCCATATCGAAGGGCTCTTTATGGCTGGGAAATACGCTATTCGTCAAAGGAAGCTTTCTTAATTGGACCATTGCCGCGATCCGTAGTTCGGCGGATTTGCCATACTTCAATGAAAGCGACTTGTATAGGTATTTGCTAGATGGCGACTATTTATGACCTTAGGCGCGACCATTGCCCGTAAGGGCTTCTGGTACTGGTGCGCCCCTGGTTGGAGTTCCTCGGGTTTAGTACTTAAGGGATGATCGCAGTAATTTTGCTCTTTTTCTTCTGACCGGTGCTTGCTCCAGACATGTGATCGTAAACGTAGTTTGTAATCTTCCCAACTAAGCAAACTCCCACTTCATACTTAGACCAATACTTTACCATTATTTATATAAGTGAAATTTAATACAGTCCACTTTCGTAAACCAAATTGTTGTTTTCGTGGTTTTCGTTTATCGAAGGAACCTCAACAAACGTATTACAATTACCCTCAAAGAAAATTCCTATACGTTATCAAGGAAAAATTGAAAATGAAATTTACAATAAAAATTTCAAAGCAAATCCTGCATATATCATTCAATCAAGAACAATTCAACAAATCAAAGTATCCACAAAAATAAAAAAGGAATAGGAATATTAAATTAACAAAATGAAGGTAATATAGAAATTCATGAATGTCTAATAAAAGTTAAGAATCATTTTGCATGTATGTACAACATCTTTAAATCAAGTAGAGAATTCTGTTGAAATATAATTCATTGGACGTTAAACCACTAAATTCAGCAGAATTTAATTTTAACAATCATCCCGAATTAAACGAAAATGTTGATTAAGAATTTGATAACTTATTAAAAGAAAATCTAAAAAATATTAACTTGAGTCTCTGTAAGAGAGAAAAAAAGGAAAAAACACGGAAACTTTATCATAAATTTTGAGATATATTTCATTGCGAAAAAATTCCTTTATCTTTTTTAAATGCAACGACACACGAAATTAAACTCATAAATGAAACCTCAATTTTTACCAAACATTACAGAGGTCCTAAAGTCCATTTGCGAAGAGATTAAAAAACAAGTGTCTAAGTTATTAATTAAATCAAAATATTATTATGACATCGAATTTATCTTGTTCTGTTCCAATATCGATAGTTTCAAAAAGAAAAACCAATATAAAACTCAAAGATGGCATTTAATAATTGATTTTAGTAAATTAAATGAACGAAAGATCGAAAATAAGTTCCCATTACCTTGTATTAACGAAATTCTAGGTAAACTGGGAAAGTCAAATATTTTTATCACATTCAAATGAAGGACGATATGCCTAAAACGAAATTTTGTACTGAATTAGGATGTTACAAATTCGTTCGAATGCCATTTGGTTTGAAAAATACAGCGGCGACCTTCCAACGTGTCATGAAAAACATTTTACGTGGCTTACAGGGTGCGCAAAAATGTAAAAATATAAATTTTCCAAATTAAACGTTTTTGAATTAAACTTTTTGATGCATCAAAATGAAAAAGCTTGGAAGGAGAAATCGAAAAGCCGAATAAAGTTTTTCGATAGGATTTGTGGTTGTCGTGATATTTTACTTAAAAATCTAATAGCTGGAAAAAATAAATAATTTATTTAACTTATTACACTGAGATAAATGACAAACAGTAAAATTTATTCAACATGGAACCTTCCAACGTCGATACATTTCTCCATCCTTTTTCGAAATTCGTAATAAGCATTGTGAATTATATCTGGTGTCACTGTAGCAATGGCGTCAGTAACTCTGGTTTTTAAAACCTCAATATTATCTTACATGTCTGTAGTATAAACTTTTTGCTTAAGGTAATCTCACAGAAAATAATCAATTGCAGTAAAGTAAGGAGACCGTGGTGGCCAGTATATCGGTTCAGGACGAGCTATCCATTTTTGGGGGACATGTTCATTAAGCCAATTTGTGACAACCAGTATACTATGCGTTGGGCAGCCATCTTGCTGAAATACCATATTTCTTCTAAATTCTAAATTGTCTTAATCTAATTGATGCATAAAATATTCATTAAGAATTTCCAAATAATAATTTGTGTTCAGTCTTCTTTCCAAGAAAAATGGGTAAAAAATTACTTTATTGAACATAAATGCATACCATACGTTAACTTTCTTAAATTTCCGACTATTTGTATGAAGCTTAAAGTGGAAATTTTCTTTTGTCCAAAAATGATCATTTTGAGTAGAAATTATCCCATTTGTAGTGAACGCAGATTCGTCAGTGAATCTGATATTATGGTAAAAATGACGGCTTTCTAGTATGCGTTCACCTATTAGTAAAGAGAATTCTAGTCTGTATAAACTATCGCCTTCTTGAAGTTTATGAATAAAAGTTAGTTTGAATACGTGAAATTTATTTTCGGACAGAATATTGTTTACGTCACTTTTAGAAATGCCACCCACAACCTGAACTAACCTGATTCGCTCTTGCTCTTAAAGTCGGGGATTAATACTAACTGATTATAACTCTATTATAATTATAACTCTATATTTTTATAGATAACTCTAAATTGTTGCTGCATCATTTTCATCATAAGTCTTTTTTGTTTTTTTTTTACATATTTAATATTACCGTAAACGTCGAATTTACGTACCAAATTTTTTAAAGTATTAACAGAAATGTATACACTGGGAAATTTCCCATTGAAAATTTCAATTGCGTATTTGTAGGAGATCTCTTCGATACAAATAGATTTGATCAAGTAAATGCACTGCTCTAAGATAAGCATCTTTCTGGAAAAATTAAAGTGTGTATTCACTTCACTGTTCACACAAATGTTGACAAATAATGTAGAGATATCACGTAGGCGTTATTTGAACACAGCAGTCTTGATATTGTTATTCACAGAACGAGATAACGACCCAACTTCTCAAAATAATACCCAGATAATTGAATCAAGTCAAGAATGAATCACCCGAATCGAAAAACTTAAATATTAAAAATCGCAGCAACCACAAACCCTATAGAAAAACTTTATTCGGCTTTTCGATTTCTCCTTCTAAGCTCTTTCATTTTGATGCTTTAAAAAAGTTTTATTCAAAAATTTCAATTTGGAAAATCTACATTTTTACATTTTTTGCGTACCCTGTACATCAAAATCAACGTTTCTTAACGTGAATCGTATTTGTTAATTTAAACATCAGTCGATACGAAAAGAGTTTATTATATAGGTATATTGAACTTCTGACTATAATGAGCGACCAAAATGGACTGAACTACAACTGATATATTTTACGATTAAGAAAAGCAATTGGCGATGCTGATTCTGATATTATTTGTACCCCAAGAAAATTAGCTCTAAGCAGAACCAGCAAGGAATAACAAAAATAAATCAAGCTAAATAACGATTAGATATGAACTTAAATAAAGGCTGAAATATTTTTCTAATCTAATTCCAATTTAACAATATTTATACGACAAGCAAAAGAAATTAGAAGACTGACTTTTTCCGAAAAACTGAAAATAAAATATATTACAAGTATAGTGAAGTTCATCCGTGGACACACAGTATAAACAAGCGGAGCGTTTATTTGAAAAATAACACATATCCGAAAAGGTAAAAGTTGGAGAGATGAAAAAAACTGGTTATGTTTCCATATTTTGACAACAGGCTTTTTCTGGGCTATTTACCCAAAGAACTGGTCATATTGCAAACATTTTGGAAATTATATTTCAAAAATAATGGTTAAAAAACATAAAATAAAACTTCTTTGACATATTTTGGAAAAGTAATATACTATAATATAATATCCTTTAGTAACAAGTAAACATTTTTAGGAACAGGACGAAAAAGAAACCACTCAGAACTACTAGAGTAGCTTAGGGATGTGCTGTAAGATCAGCCTTATGTATATTTACATAAAATTCATTTTTGCGTAAAATGGACATGTGTTGTTTTTTCGATAAACGCTTCAATTGTACTATTTGTCAAGCAGTAAAATATAGTAAATTGAAATCTTATGTACCTTTAGTCAAAACCGAGACGCCTTCAAAACTGTTTCAAATGTTACACATCGATCCGTTCATCTTCAAGGGACAAAACTTTCTTACAATATTTGATACATCTTTTAAATTTGATCAAGCTTATCCTTATGATAAAAATTCAAAATCGGTTTGCGATAAATTGATCAATTATTTTTAATTTTTCAGATACTCTGATTCAATAATATGTGATTATAGCGACGAATTTAATAACACTCTTCAAAAAGAATTACTAAAGGTACAAAAAATAATTCATTTTACTATCCCGAAACACCACGAATCAAATTCACCAGTTGAACGTTTCCATTCCACTCTGAGAGAACATCTAAGAATATTGAAACAGAAAGATAAAGTAAAATCTGTATCCGATTTAATGCCTTACGCGATTATCGCACATAACAGGAGGACACATAGTGTAACTAAATACACGTCCCACCAATAAATCTTGGGATATACAAAGTCGAGAATCTTCTCGATTTAATCAATCCTGGGTTCTATTCGGATTACATTTCTTCACATGTAGATACACCTACTTCGTTATACAAAAATGTTATAAGAAAAACATATGAAGCAAAGGAGAAAGTTATAACTAAACGTAACAGTAAAGGAAATTTAGCGTTTCAATTTAAATTAAATCAGAGAATATACACTGTTGGCCAAAAGTAAATTGACATTCCTATATATGAAGAAATTTTCTATTTCAAAAATTAAAAAACCATACCTGGCCAACAAAATCCATAAAAATAAAATAGCAAGCCTTAAACTATTTATTGATAAATTCCTTGTTTTCGTACTAATTGTTTATCGCCTTATTTTATAGATAAAAAATAGTTGGCTTTGAGTGCGACTCCACAAAAATAATTTGACAATGTATTAACGAATGGTTTAAAAACTGATTTTATTCAATTGTTGTTTTTTTAACAGTGAATTGATTTTGTGTGTTCCTAATTTAATAAAATGGCACCAGGAGTTGCTTGATCAAGTGACATAAAATCCAGAATTATTGCTGATTATGAAAAATATATATTGCTAGCTATTGCAAGCCGATATTGCTAGAAAATATTCATTATTAAGAGCTACAGTTTCACAAATTATTAAACAATTTCTTATCCACGGCAATGTTCTCCCTTGTCGAAAAACTGGAAGACGTAAAAAAACTACTATTGCTGCTGATAGATTAATTTTAAGGCAAACATAGCAAAATCCATGTATTACTTCCAGAGAAATAAAAGACATTTTAGACGAAAACCAAATTTGTTCAGTAAGTTAGCGTATTGTGAGAAGAAGACTACAGAATAGTGAGCTAAAACTGGAAGACCTGCTAAAAAACCTTACCTTAGTAAAAAAAATGTGAATGCCCGTCTTAATTTTGTAAGAGAATACGGAGCTTGGACTGTTGACGATTAGAAGAAAGTCATTTTTAGTGAGTAGTCAAAATTTTATTTTATCAATTCGGATGAGAAAAGATATGTGTATTGGGTCCAATAGAGGAAGTTTGTTTGATTCGAAATTCGTAGAAACAATTGTATTTCGCGATTCGAAGATCAAACTTTATTCCTCTAGTGTGGAGTCGATGGTTGATTGGACTTTCTTAAGGACCACTCTGAAGTTTACAGTCTCAGAGAAACTGCTTTTGGGAAACAATAACTCTCACTTTTAACTTGATACTTATTGCGTTCTTCTGCGTAATATTAAAAAAAGAGTTACTATTAATTGTTAGGGCTTGTGTAGAGGACAGAATATCCGATAATTAATTTAATCTATTAGTTCGATAAGTTGTATTCTTCATAAGCCTAGTATTAAATCTGTGACTAGTATGTAAGGAACCCGTGTGCTACGCCTATGAACATTACTCGTTTTTCTTGCCACTTTGCCCGTATGACCAGATGTTGGTCCGCATTTCGTTTGATCTTAGACTAACTATGTAATAAAACTCCTTGCCGACCTTTTGTGCGTACTAGAATTTAGACACGTTCTCGGTTCTGGTCATAACCGCCCTCCAATAAAACCCAATTATATTGTTAAAGTTAGGCAAGTTACAAGGACAAATCTCGAAGAAGTACCGTTGATGACCTTTTGGTTTCTGGTACGCCTATGTATGCTTACCATTAACTTTAGTATTTAAGATTTCGCAAGAAGAAAAATCGCCCTCTTCTTGTGCGTCTCCGTCGACTCTTAACTCCGTACTTTGCACGTTACTCGTACGCCATTACTTTACTCACGGTTCCTATACACGGTTAATTAGTACACTAGTTAACCTGTCACGAAAAGTTGTTACTCCTTTGCTAAATTACTCGAAATTGTTGGTGAACAATAAACCTTAGTTACCGTTAAAAAGGGTTTTTGTTTTCTTCATTTGCACGAACACGGTGTCTCTGAGACCGCGAACTCAGGGTGGTCCTTCGCAAGCATCCAGTCCATTGCTAACTAGACGTATCAAGAATTAGGCCACGTCTAATCAACATCTTGGTACCACGATTCACGAAAAAACAATTAATAACGAGTAAGTTATCAAATTTGAGTTAGCGGATGAGCTCGAGACCTTTCGCGTGGCGTCTCAAACCTAACTGCCTTTTCAAGGTCTTTCTAAATTCTAAATATATTCCACAAAGAAACATGAATTAAAATTATACACTCCCATGCTGGAATATAAGTGTTATGTGATTACCTAGACAAAATAAAACTAAACGTAAGGTCGGACACAATTGCTCGCACTTAAAGGTTCTCTTGTCACCGCCAGACTAAATCATAGACTTGGTCGTGACAAATTAATCGAAAAAAAAACTTAATATGAGTTCATTACTAAAGTCCGAACAATATGAGACGTCCTGAAGGCAAAATATGCGGTCCAAAATACATTATTTCAACGGTCAAGCATGGCGAAAGATCAGTAATGATCTGGGGATGTTTTTCTGGATAAGGTATCGGGCCACTTCATCGAATAGAAGGCAATATGGATAGGTTCATGTATTAAGACATATTAGAAAATGTGGTAGTACCTTATTCAGATGAGGTTATACCTCTTAGGCATTATTCTCAGTATGATAATGACCCTAAACATGCTTCGAAGTTCATTAAGAATTGGCTAACAAAAAAAAAAATGTTATTAAATATCCATCCCAGTTGCCGGATCTAAATCCAATGAAAAATTATGGAACTATCAGGACAGAAAAATTAGAATCAATATATATAAAAACAAGGACAACCTTTTTGAAAATTTAATGTAAACATAGACAGAAATAATCGAAACTTTAATTAAAAAGCTAATTGGATCGATGTCAAAAATATTATTAAAAGTAAGAAGGAACAGAGGATATAGTAATGATTACTAAAAAAAGAGTGTCTTAATTTTTAAATTTGTTTTTTTTTGTTATTTAAAAGAATTGTCAATTTATTTTTGTCCACATAATAATTTATATTTTAAGATTACATATAATTTTTTTGTAAAATATGTGTTTAATTTATGAACATTATTTATCTAGAGTGGATGATTATATCATTAAAAGAAAAAGAATAGGGTGATTGTTTCTCTTACTTAGTAAATTTTGAAAAATGTATTTGTCAATTTATTTTGGTCACCAGTGTCTAAAAAACTTTCACCATGGAATAAGAAAAATCCTACATTTTCAGGAATCAATCATCAAAGAAATATACTGAATGACAAAGAAAGGTAAACACCCAGTGTTTGTACGATTCGTATTTTTATTTCAATAATATTTCGCATGCTTTTTGAGGAAAGAATTTGACTATTCGATCCTTAACACAAAAATGTTTATTGGTATTTTCGTACAACATCGTGTGTCTAATAAAGACTTGTCTCTACATTTACACTCAATGCTTTAAATAAATTTGCCGATAAAAACAATTTTCCCTGCGGACATGCAGATGGCACAACTATATTATTCAGCTGTGAACTGTATTCCTTTGATGTTTAAGACCATATTTGCATCAATTCCAAATCGTCCCTTGGCGACCCTTACAGGGGACCCCACGGAGCTCCAAAACCAACTTCGGGTTTTTTGTGAAACTCAGCGGATGTAACTGAGTAGCAATGCTCTTCTGGTCATGTGGGATTTCCCAGTACGAGCGGTTGGGCGCTGTTGGATACCGATGCACTGTCGTCAGCCGGCACATCAGTCTGACGGAATCCAACGGCAGCCATAATCTCTCGACCTACATACTGGAAGAACGTTAGTACGTCCAGATGGACCCGGGCCCGTTTTGTTCTCAAAGAGCTGGGAGTCGGTCTAGGAGAATACTCCGCGGAATACAATTGAAAATATAAATTCTGTTATGTAAAATGTTCTGTCAGTGGCATATAGTAATAGGGAGTGCTGAAAGCATGTGATTAACTTAAAATATATACCGTATTACCCCGGATAGATGAAACATCAATTATAAAAAAAAATTAAAGTTGCCCGAGGATTTTTAAATTTAGTATAGGACCACAGATGTTGATTGTAAACAGTTCTCCATGATAAATTTTTGTAGCATTTGCTTCACAGAAAAATTTTACAAAAGCTGTTTTACTTATCCAGGAATACACTTTATATTGAAAGATCAGACTCTGATGAAGGAAAAGAACAAATTGAAAGAAAAAAGTACAGAAAAAGAGATGTAAGAAATTTCAGAACTTCAATAATTGATTAATTGTCTTCGCATTATATTCAGTCAGATTCAGTTTGATAATCTATGGTAAATACTTCGTATAAAACTACTGCTATAAATCGGAGATGTAGAGTACTAATTTAAAAAATCTGAATGTAAATTTTATCGAATGGAATCAAAGGGATAACTCCCACAGTTGAAATGTGCGTGAAAGGTATAAAATCTTTTACGCCTTAAAACGAAGTCGTTAAAGTATTTTTCTAATTTAAACGGTTATTACTACTTTGCCACGCCGCTAGTAGTTTGAATGTGAGCTATATTACCGTACTACTGTGGTTCTTTTTGCTCTGTTATGTTGGCTACCATTGATCTATACAATTTAAATGGCGAATTTAAGGAAATTGCGCCCAGAAACGTTAATTATTTCTCCGCAGTGTTAGAAGCTTAATACTGAACAATTTTAAAATTACTAGATACTTCGAATATACAGGGTGTTTCCTAAGTATTCTAAAATATTTCACGAGGTGATTGCCTAACTCAAAACATAAAAAAAATCATATGATAATAGGTTCGCAAACGCATCCAAATACGTTTCCAACATACAGGGTGTTAAAAATTAATTATATTTATATTTTTTTACTCGAAAACTGTGCATTTGGCAAAAAAATATCAAGAGAGCGCTTTTCTTCTAAATTAAAAAGGGAAACCTAAAAATAATTTGTGTTGAGAAAAACTAACAGTGTACCATTTTTTTCGATAAAATTCTACTAAGATGTACCCGTACGCACGCCACTGGTAAAATTAGAATGATTGGTTGTACATAAAAAAATCGTCATAGTTAACTGTTAAAAAGTGCAAAATGTCATAAAAATATCTCAATTATTTTTGGAGATATTATTAGTAAATTTGAATTTTTTAAATGATTCTTTAATACCTTGTATTTTTATAACGAAGCATTTCCGGACTATGGTTTCAATAACAAACAAACACTATTTCGAATAAAGAATTCAGTTCTGAAGTTTGATCCACTAATTATGACTCACCCTATATACTTTGATTCTATCGCATAATATACGTACTGTAGGCGTTATGGTATGGGGTGCTATCGCATATGGTAGCAGGTCACCCCTAGTTTTCATTAGAGGCAACATGACTTGCCAACGTATATCCAAGAAGTGTTGGAGCCATATGTGATTCCATATTTTCTAACTATCTCGAACGCTATTTTCCAGCAAGACAATGCTAGACCTCATGTTGCTAGGCAAACAATAACGTTCATGGATCAACATCAAATCAACCGTTTACCCTGGCCACCTCGATCGCCGGATCTGTCTCCTATTGAACATGTCTGGGACATGATTGGCCGCAGACTGTTGAATTTACAGCACCCTCCACAGACTTTAGCAGCCCTTACTCATGAAGTTCAGATTGCCTGGAATGAGATACCTCAAGAAGACATTGACAATCTTATTAGATCCGAGCCCAGGCGTATCAATGAGTGTATAAGGAACCGTGGATGCTCAACACACTATTGAAAAAAAAATGAAGTTTTTCCTCTGATCTTGCTGAAAATGTAATCATTGAATAAGTATGTGGTACTGAACACGTACAAAAAAAATGATCAAAATAAAATTATCTTTAATGGGTGTTTACCTTTCTTTGCCACGCAGTATATATACAGAGTATTTCAAATTCGACCCTCACCATTGGGATCTCGGAAACTAGAGGAGATACGAAGAAGTTTAAATAGGGGCAAAGTTGCGTAATCTAGCGTTTGATCGAGTACCATTTTCAAAATTTTAATTTTCCGAGTACTTCCGAAGATATCCGAGAAAAACTAAAAATTGGAGAATCCATTTTTATTTTTTTTTTAGTGTTATTTGATAAGGAAAATTAAATCCGTAAGCACATTTTCATTGCCACTTTTTCTCAGCAACACTATGACATATTCAGATTTGCCATCCAACGTTTCGTCTTTCGGCTACCATTATCAACTTTATTTTTTCTTATGAGCGCTATATTGGATTTTTTTACAGAAAAATAGTGCGTTTCGTTCTGATTTCATTGATATAAAACTTCTTATAATTTACTTTTTTAAAAGCCGAAATATTTAAATTAAAAGAAATATTACATAGTTGGCCTTGACTTCATCAAAAGACTTTCTTTTGTTCGCGTTATATGACAGAACTCCTCAAACGAGATTAGAGCGTGCGCAGATTTTCAATGAAAATGAGCTTCAGAAATGAAGAGAAACGATGTTAAGACTTTATTACAAATTTGATAGGAACAGTACGAAAACAGCTCAAATGTATTTTGAGTTATATCCGGAAAGACAACAACCGCATAAAACATTATTTAAAACTTTGGATGAACATTTCGAAAGCACCAAACTCACCAAACTGACCAAAAATCTAAAATGAAGTATGGAAACAGAATGGAAAAAGATTTTCAAAGGTACCAAACTCAGCTAAATGTATATATATACCAGGTCTACCGGTATGAAATGAGCGCTATTTTGTGAAAATAAAACACCAATTTTAACAAGGAAAGAAAAATAAAATTTATTCAAAATATTGACCATTGTTTTCTACACATTTTGACCACCTTTCTGGCAATTTATGGATACCACGCCAATAGAAATGTGCCTCTTTGGCATCAAACCAATTAGACACCCAATTTTCTACTTCTTCGTAGGAATCGAAGTGCTGCTCAGCTAATGCGTGTCCCATCGATGAAAACAAATGGTAGTCCGAAGGAGCCAAGTCTGGTGAATACGGCGGATGGGGTAACAACTCCCAGCCAAGTGTTTTGATGGTATCCTGAACCGGTGTTGCTTTGTGTGGAGGTGCGTTGTCATGGAGCAAAATTACCTTCCCGTGTCTTCTGGCCCATTCTGATGGTTTTTCGATCAACGCATTGTTTAAATTAATCAATTGTTGTCGGTAGCGAACAGTATTAACGGTTTTACCAGGTTTTAAAAGCTCGTGGTGTACCACACCTTTCTGATCCTACCAAACACACAGCATTGCCTTCTTGCCGAATCGATCAGGTTTTGCAGTCGATGTTGATGGTTGTCCCGGATCAACCCATGATTTTTTCCGTTTAGGATTTCGAAAATAAATCCATTTTTCATCTCCAGTAACAATTCGATGCAAAACTGATTTTCTTTCGTGCCTTTGAAGCAAAATTTCACTGGTGTTTTTTCGGTTCTCCATCTGTCTTTCATTCAATTCATGCGGCACCCATTTTCCAAATTTTTGGATCTTTCCCATAGCTTTTAAACGATCAGAAATTGTTTGTTGTGCAACATTTAATATTTCTGCCATTTGTTTTTGACTTAAAGTGTCATCTTCATCCAATATTGATTGCAGTTCGGCGCCTTCAAACTTTTTTTGTGGTCTGCCACGTTCTACATTTTGCATATCAAAATTGTTATTTCTGAATCGTTGAAACCATCTTTTGCATGTTGCTTCTGATAAAGCATAATCACCATATGCCACGACAAGCATTCGATGCGACTCTGCAGCACTTTTCTTCAAATTAAAGCAAAAAATTAATGCTTTCCGCAAATCATCATTTTGTGATACAAAATTCGACATTTTTGGCACAATGAAATAATATAGTGTTATTTGTTCAACGACTTGATTTGTACTAAATATGTTTGTCAGTTTGTATACCAACCAAGCAAACAAAAAAAAAAGGTTTGTTTACAACAAATGCTCTATATCGAAACATTTATATCCTGACGCTCATTTCATACCGGTATACCTGGTATATATATATATATATATATATATATATATATATATACAGGGTTGCTCATTAGTGCGTCAAAGTGCGATATCTCAGTAAATATAAGTTTTGGAAGGAAATATGTCTTAGTAAAGTTTTTGGGGAATAAAAGGTACGTATTTTTAAATTATTTTCAAATGTACAGGGTCTGTCATAAAAGTGTGGTAGTACCAAATTATGTTTTTTTAAATGGAACCCCCCAATTTTTTTGCCATTTTCGGATTTATCGTCAAATTTTAAAGTTAGTTTATGAAATAGGTCTTATATAAAAAATTTACCATTTTCGAGTTATTTGTGAAAATTCGAAAATTTTTTGATGACTGCAAGGTCTCACGGAAATCAATGCTGTTCCCTAACCGTTGCGAATTTTGGAACCGATCTTATGAGGCTCCAAGGCGACATAATAAGCTACGTTTTGACATGTTTTAGTTTTAAAAAAGTTTTCCATAACCCTCGAAATAGGCCTCCGAAGTTGCATGACTTCAATCCTCAATAACTTGCTTATTTCAAATGGAATGCCATACTTTTCTCGACAGCATCGTGTTCAGAATCCAAAAACCTACAACTTTTGTTAACATTACCCTATCCCTAAACCCAACCGTTTCTGAGCTGCCGAAAATTGCCCCTTTTTTACATCTAAATTTGTATTTGAAGTCGCATCGGTTACGTCACCATAGGCAAATTTTACGCGATGTCCGGTGACGTCTACTGTCATTTTTTAAATTTTGATCAAGTTAACCAGCTACATGTTGTCATGGAAACAAAAACAAATGCTTTGTTTATTTCTATTGATGTCTGTGTTTTCTTTCTAAAATATCATAAAAGTCGTAGATATTTGTAAGTTACAATTAGTTTTACATTGTACATTCGTTATTTGTTTCGTTTTTTTAATCCACATATTTTTTAAATTTGTTTAACACAATTTTTTAAATTGTTTATTTTTATCCACTTGGTGAGTAGTTACTCAGATGTTTTGCACATTTCCTTTTTATTCTTATATTAAGGTTTGTAGTTCACTAAATACGTATGAATTTCGAAAAGACGGAACTGGTTGACATGATCTTTGTTATGGGATCTGCTGATCAAAATTGTTTGCTAACTCAGAGGATGTATGCTCAAAAATATCCTGATAGAAGGCAACCCTCGGTTAGAAGTTTAGAAAAACTTAAGGAAAGATTTATTAGAACAGGCAATGTGACTTATGAAAAATGTGAAAGGACTAAGAGGACAAGCGATGAAGATCAATTGAATGTTTTGCTATCTGTAATTTCGGAGCCTTCTACCAGTTCAACAACAATATCCAAGGAAACCAATGTTCCTCGATCTACCGTTAGTAAAATTTTAAAGAGAAACAAGTTTCATGACTACAGTATATCCTTCCATCAAGAACTATTGGGGCCTGATTTGGAGATTAGAAGAACATTTTGTCAGTGGGGGTTAGAAATGGAAAGGACAACACCTAACTTTTT
Source organism: Euwallacea similis (assembly GCF_039881205.1). Taxonomy (NCBI): domain Eukaryota; kingdom Metazoa; phylum Arthropoda; class Insecta; order Coleoptera; family Curculionidae; genus Euwallacea; species Euwallacea similis. The sequence goes on from NW_027098697.1 coordinate 28,078, forward strand.
CCTAAAAGTATTATTCTCCGACGAATCAACATTCACTCAGAATGGTAGTCCAAACCGTCATAATCTCCATTATTATTCAATGGAAAATCCAAGAATAGTAAGATCAGTGAATACGCAGCGGCAGTGGACTGTAAATGTTTGGGGTGGTATTATAGGCGATTTTATAATTGGGCCACATTTTTTTAACGGACATTTAAACGGTGTTAAATATTTGCGTTTTTTGCAAAATGATTTGCCCCAACTTTTGCAAAATATTCCTCTAGTTTTGAGGGAAAATATGTGGCTACAACATGACGGTGCTCCAGCGCACTTTGCGGCAGATGTCAAGGAGTACCTAAATCAAGAATTTGAAGGTAGATGGATAGGCCGCGGCGGACCCGTTTTTTGGCCACCAAGATCGCCAGACTTAACAAAAATAGATTTTTTTCTATGGGGACACATAAAAAATGTTGTGTACCAAACTGCTCCGACTACTGCAGAAGATATGAAACAACGCATAATTCATGCGTTTAGAAATACCGTCAGCATTGAGATGTTACGAGAAGTAAATAGGTCTTTTCTGGCAAGACTTCAACTGGTTTCTGATCGAAATGGAGGACAGTTTGAGAATTTATTGTAGATACAAATAATGTTGTGAAAATAAATAATAATAATTGGTTATAAATAATATAAAAATAATAATACAGTCATCGAAACTCATGGAAAACGTCAAAATGACACTGGACGTCACCGGACATCGCGTAAAATTTGCGTATGGTGACGTAACTGATGCGACTTTTCAAATACAAATTTAGATGTAAAAAAGGGGCAATTTTCGGCAGCTCAGAAACGGTTGGGTTTAGGGATAGGGTAATGTTAACAAAAGTTGTAGGTTTTTGGATTCTGAACACGATGCTGTCGAGAAAAGTATGGCATTCCATTTGAAATAAGCAAGTTATTGAGGATTGAAGTCATGCAACTTCGGAGGCCTATTTCGAGGGTTATGGAAAAATTTTTTAAAACTAAAACATGTCAAAACGTAGCTTATTATGTCGCCTTGGAGCCTCATAAGATCGGTTCCAAAATTCGCAACGGTTAGGGAACAGCATTGATTTCCGTGAGACCTTGCAGTCATCAAAATTTTCGAATTTTCACAAATAACTCGAAAATGGTAAATTTTTTATATAAGACCTATTTCATAAACTAACTTTAAAATTTGACGATAAATCCGAAAATGGCAAAAAAATTGGGGGGTTCCATTTAAAAAAACATAATTTGGTACTACCACACTTTTATGACAGACCCTGTACATTTGAAAATAATTTAAAAATACGTACCTTTTATTCCCCAAAAACTTTACTAAGACATATTTCCTTCCAAAACTTATATTTACTGAGATATCGCACTTTGACGCACTAATGAGCAACCCTGTATATATATATACAGGGTGTTCCGTGAAGAATGCGCCAAAAAGGAATCTTATAATCTAGACATTAAAATAATAAGATTTAACCCAACTTGCCTCATGAAAATGTTATTCGTTTAGGATATACAGGGCGTAAAAGTTAATTTTTGTATTTGAATTTCTTTAAGTAAATCAAATAGTTTTGAAGATATCTTGTTCAAATTTTGAATCTATGTTTTTTTTAAGACCGGTAAAATGAATATTTCATGAAATTTGGGTTTCGAAAAAGAGGGCGCTAGTTGCAGCCTATAGGGCGCACATTTATGTCCATATTTTTTTACAAATGCAATAATTGTGATTTTAAGAGGTATTTTTGATAGATCTATCATTTCTAAAGATAAAAGGTATACCTCATTTATTTCGCTAATCCAAGCCATTTTCGAAATATGGCGAATTTAAATTTCCATAACGTGTCTAAGTAAGTGCTCGATATTATTATAAGTAAAAACAAATTATTAATAACAATTATTAATTTATTGAAACAGTATATTTTATTTTAGCAAGTGTGAAAAATGTCCACCATTTACTTGAATGCATTTTCGTACTCCTTTTATTAAGTGTTGTCTTATTCTAAATAAATAACCGTCACTATTTTTAATCGCTGTGGCGGCATCCTGGATGCGTTGAAATAATTAGTCACGCGTATTTATCTCTGTATCATAAACTAAGGATTTCATGTATCCCCATAACGAGAAATCCATTGGGTTGAGGTCGGGACTACGAGCTGGCCAAGGTACATCACTTCCTCGTCCAAACCATCCATTAGGAAATTGTCTATTCAAAAAATTACGAACTACAATGGGGTAATGTGGAGGAGCGCCATCATGCATAAAGATGATATTTTGTCTTAACTTCAGCGGTACGTCTTCAAGTAAATTTCCTAATTCAGTTCTTAAAAACTCTAAATATTGAGTTTTATTTATTATTCAATTGTTAGTTCACGTTGCAGAAAACCCCCAAAAAATCACTTTCAATAAGAATTTTCTATTAATATGTGGTGTGGAATTTTGGACGATTTCATAATTGGACCTGTTCAATTACCTGCAAGGCTTAATGCAGAACAATATTTAGAGTTTTTAAGAACTGAATTAGGAAATTTACTTGAAGACGTACCGCTGAAGTTAAGACAAAATATCATCTTTATGCATGATGGCGCTCCTCCACATTACCCCATTGTAGTTCGTAATTTTTTGAATAGACAATTTCCTAATGGATGGTTTGGACGAGGAAGTGATGTACCTTGGCCAGCTCGTAGTCCCGACCTCAACCCAATGGATTTCTCGTTATGGGGATACATGAAATCCTTAGTTTATGATACAGAGATAAATACGCGTGACCAATTATTTCAACGCATCCAGGATGCCGCCACAGCGATTAAAAATAGTGACGGTTATTTATTTAGAATAAGACAACACTTAATAAAAGGAGTACGAAAATGCATTCAAGTAAATGGTGGACATTTTTCACACTTGCTAAAATAAAATATACTGTTTCAATAAATTAATAATTGTTATTAATAATTTGTTTTTACTTAATATCGAGCACTTACTTAGACACGTTATGGAAATTTAAATTCGCCATATTTCGAAAATGGCTTGGATTAGCGAAATAAATGAGGTATACCTTTTATCTTTAGAAATGATAGATCTATCAAAAATACCTCTTAAAATCACAATTATTGCATTTGTAAAAAAATATGGACATAAATGTGCGCCCTATAGGCTGCAACTAGCGCCCTCTTTTTCGAAACCCAAATTTCATGAAATATTCATTTTACCGGTCTTAAAAAAAACATAGATTCAAAATTTGAACAAGATATCTTCAAAACTATTCGATTTACTTAAAGAAATTCAAATACAAAAATTAACTTTAACGCCCTGTATATCCTAAACGAATAACATTTTCATGAGGCAAGTTGGGTTAAATCTTATTATTTTAATGTCTAGATTATAAGATTCCTTTTTGGCGCATTCTTCACGGAACACCCTGTATATATCTTTCTATATGTATATGTCAGTGGCTCAAATAAATATTTGGGCGACAATAATCGAGAGTTATCTTGCAGGACCGGTATTTCTACCGACAAATCTAAATGGGAATCGAATTTTAGTTTCTCTACAAAATAAATTTCCTAATTTACTTGATGATGTGCCTTTAGCTATTGGTCAAAATATGTGGTTTCAGCTAGACGGTGCACCACCTCATTTTGCGCATAATGCTCGGGACCGTGTAAACGAAGTTTTTTATAATCACTGGATAGCGCGAGGCCAAGATGCTCCTGTTTATTGGCCGCCTCGGTCTCCCGACCTTAATACATTAGATTTTATTTAGTTTCTGCGGTTTTATGAAAGATTTTGTTTACAGAGTTCCAGTATTAAATGAGCAATATTTGAGACAACGAATTATAAAAGATGGACACCGATTTAGAATGCAACCACATATTTTTCGAAATTTCGTTTCTCCTGTATAAAAAGGGCTCAGATATGTATTTGTAAAGGTGGCAAACATATGGAACATTTACTTTAGATTTATTTTAATTGTTCATTTAACTAGAAATAGCAAGTATGTAACGTAGTTATCATTATTTTTTATTCATTATACTAATATTGTTGTCACTTTAGTAAAATTATTACAGCAATAATAATATTTAAATTTAAAATTTAATTTATGTCATTCACAACATGGTATTTAAGAGAATCACGTGACCATACGATATGTTTTGGAACTACGTTATCGATAGAAATAAAAAATGGAAGCCGCGTATTGAGGGGTAATAAGCTGAAATATCTTCTAAAATAAGCTGTAAATCAAAATTTTACAAGAATGAAGAAATCCAGATAAAGAAACAACTAATTTGAATCACTAAACAAATGCACTATTGGCATGCTTAAAAAAAGTTGGCGAAAAAGATATACACGACCCCCTATTTTCTCCATTGTTTCTTCAAATTTTATTACCCAAATCATTGGAAATGTATGCGTAATCGAACTATACATCACTGCAAAATTTCATTAAGAGATGTTAAGAAACACTCAAGTTGTTAACAAAAGTATTTTTTTAACTAACTTCAACACCCTGTGTAATGAGTATAAAGCGTGAAAGAAAAAAGTTTCACAAGAAAAGTCTAATTATTTGCGCATATTAATGCGCAAAAAAACTCGGGATTAATTTAATAATTTAATTTTATAAAGAATTTAATAACAAATTGTTTCAAATGATTTTCTGGCAACCAATCGAAGATACTCATGATAAACAGGATTTCTAGAAAAGGACAAATTCTAAAATTTTTCTGACGATTATCTACAGCGTTTTGAAATAATAGTGAATAATTGAAAAAATTATTATGTCCTTGTTTAAATGCGTCTAAAAATGGATAGCAGTAATGCTAAGTCCTATGTTTAACATGCTGAAAGAAGGAATTTAAGCATCTTTCAGAACATGCAATCAGGACTTCCCTATTAGGTTTGGTTCTTGAGAAATTTTAGTATAAGTGTTTGAAAACATGTAAAGAGTTAAAAATCTTTGATTGTCAATATCTTGAAAAGGAAGAAGAACCGCAAAAAAAGTTTATAGAACAAAATATGCTTAATTTTATCAGAAGAATCTAAATTTTCAATTATACCGTTTAAAGTTGGGTCACCCTGTATAAACAATCTTTATTTCCTCGGAAAAAAACTATCAACCAAACTGTTCTTTCTGCTCATGGTACATATTATTAATTTGACTTAAACATTTCTACAAACCAAACTTATGATCTAGATTTGGAAGTGTTCCAATAGGGTAGTCGACGGAAAGAAAAAGCGGGATCGTCTTATCTGTTTTGTTAAGTAAAGTGATTTGAGTATAGTCCAGTTGTGAGAATTGTCCTTCCATTTCTTCTAAAGTTGTAGGAGTTTTTCGGTTATTTTTATCATGTGTGTGCGTTCGTATAATAATTGGTTGGGTGGGTTATATACAGGGTGGCGCAATAATGTGACAAAGTACCATATCTTCCTTATTTTACAAAATTTAAAAAAATCTGTTCGTATAAAAGTTATACGTGAACATACAGCCTACATTTTAAAAATATATTTCGGATTGTGAAAAGTTCATATTTAAATTTATTGCAACCTTATTACAACTGATATACAAGTGATCAATAAATAGTAAATTTGACGTTTAAAATTTGTCAACGGCTTTCATGGCAAACTGGAAAATTAAACTATTAATAGACGTAGCATGTTTTATTTGCAAATGTATTAAAGAAATAAGTATTCTGCCAAAACTAAAGAAAATGCGTATAATGTTACCTTAACAAAAGTTGAAGAGGATTAAAATCTCAACAATATAGGATTCGTAAATACAGGGCGTCCCATTTAAAAATTCCAAGAAAAATGAATTTGAATATTCCCAAGTTGCAGGGCCTGTAGAAAGTATTCTGAATAAGAAACCAACTTATTCGTTGAACAAGGCACTTAAGCATCCCTTTGTCTTCTGTTGTGTCAGTTTTTGTTAAAATAATTAACGTGCTTTGAAAGTTATAGCACATGTTATGGAACCATGTTTTGCTTCAAATTTAAACATTTTTCGTCATAAGCAGACAACGTCCCCATTTAATTTAAAACTAATTACCCTACCATGGAGAGAATTTTACGAGGAATCCAAATATATAATAATATATAATGGGTTCCGTTAAATAAAATGAATAAATATTTTGACCCGTCTTTATGCAACACCCTACATGGTAAAAAATATTTTTAAAATGTAGGCTGTATGTTCACGTATAACTTTTATACGAACAGATTTTTTTAAATTTTGTAAAATAAGGGAGATATGGTACTTTGTCACACTATTGCGCCACCCTGTATATAACGGGTTGTCGGAGTGTCTTATTTTTGTGATTAACCTTAGCGTAATCTATTCCGTTATCTGTATGTGTCGTTTAATTTTTTCTATTGCATTTGTCCTTAATATGTGTTCGTAGTCGAACAATGGTCTGCAGATGGATTTGTTTATTTGTGAAGCAGTTTTAGTGCTGATCCCTTTATCCTTGTATGTTATTGTTTGGAAATGTTTTGCCCTTTTAATAATTTAGAATCTGGCGTTTCGTACATATTTAGTGAATTTTAATTTTTTGTCAATTGTTATTCCTAGGTATAATATGTCATTCTTTGGTCCAGTTGTGTGTCCGTCTATTATTATTGTTGGTGAGTCGGCTTTGATTTGGTGTGGTAAATACACTTGTTTCATATTTTATAAATGTTTTGCCATTCATAATGCAAATATAATTAAAATATAAAAAAGTGAATATTGCAATGTTTCAAAATATCCTTAGGTTAAACTTAGTGGTTACTTTAATCACGTTAAAAGAAAAATGTTGAACTGAAAGATCAATAATTAGAGGCCGATAAGTTTGGTTAGCAATGATATTTCAGTATCAGGTTGTAATTTTCGATTTACCGGATGCAAATAAGTATAGTGTAAACAGATCTACTCCGACAATCTAAAATAATGCAACCGGAGGTAAAACCCATACGAAGATACCTACTTTTTATTAATATAAATATTATGACCAACTAATTGTTCATTAAATTCAATTATCTAATAATCAGAAGCCTTATTTTATTAGAAACTTTAGCAGAAAATAAAAATATTTTAATGCATCATTTGCCATCCTGCTATATGTCCAGTGGCCCTCCCTTTATTGTTGATTGACTTATAAATAGTTTCCCCACCTGTTAGAATAGCACCCCATTCTCCGTAGGTCCCATAATCGAAGATGGAATGATTACACGCTGCCATTATGGCCAAATCTTCCCCAGCCGTGTTGTTTCTTTTGTACGACGCAACGAAAACGTCTTGTAATTTGCCGAATTGATCGTAGCACCACTGTGGATCATCACTAATGATGATGAAAAGACATCTTTTGTACTTATTTTTATAGTATCCTATGGCCTTGAGGTAGTATTTGTTTGTCGCCGCTGTGGCATGATATTTACTGAAAAATATATAAGAAATTGATAGATGGTAAATGTTATAGTTATTTCAGGTTAGTACACATATCTCTTCAATTGCTTTCATTAAAATTATTTATACATACATATATTCCAAAAAATACACAAATTCTTCAGATTCTGTGGTATGTAGTTTTATTCTAAGGGCATCAGTATTTGTTTGACCACAGCATTTTTTAGTGCTGTGGTCAAACTTTGAAATACAAACAGAAGATTTCTTGATGAAAGAAATGCTAGAAAGCAAAACCAAATGGGACTGATGCAATGAGGTCATTTTTACTGTAATCAGAGAAAAGGAAAGGATTGACCGCAGCATTCAAAATGCATAATCCTACTGAGTTCATAAAAAAATATAAACACTGATTGGGTCCAATGGAGGAAGCTTGTTTGATTCGAAATTCACAAAACAGTTGTATTCCGCGACTCGAAGATCAAACTTTATTCCTCTAGTGTGAAGTCGATGGTTGACTGGATTTTCTTAAAGGACCACTCTGATGTTTACAGTCTCAGAGAAACTGCTTTCGAGATACAATAACTCTCACTTTTTACTTGATATTGATTGTGTTCTTCTGCTTAATATTAAAGAAAGAGTTACTATTAACAAATGAGTAAATTATCAAATTTGAGTTAGTAGATGAGTTCGAGACCATTCGCGTGGTATCTCAAACCTAACTGCCTTCTCTATGTTCATCTAAAATTCCAACATATATTCCACACTGAGATATAAATTAAAATTATTCATTCCCACGCTGGAATATAAGAGTGATGAGATTACCTAGACTAAATAAAAGATAAATTCAAATCGTAGGGTCGGACACAAAATGCTTTCACTTAAGGGTTCTCTTATCACCGCCAGATTAAATCATACACTAGGTGGTGACAAATTAATCGATAAAAAAATCTTAATATATGAGTTCATTACTAAGGTCCGAACAAACACAATAGAAGAATAAAAAAAAAATAATAAAAATTAAAACCATCGAATTTGTATCTCCCTAATGCCCGCACTTTTATCCTCCTGGGACAATTCCGGGTTGTGGTAGGTTTAGAAAGGAACCCCAAGGTTTTTAATGGGTACTCAATCGAATCCCACACTACCCAGTCGCCAGAGCAACAGACCGGATGTCTTTTTGAAGATTTTCTTCGAGAAAAAATGATTAGTATTCAACTTCCTCTTTTTATATTATAATGTTACAATCAAATTCCCCCAATTTATTAAAATTAAATAAATAAATTACAATTTAAAAAATATCTATTGAAGAGCTTTATGATATGATGCTATATTAGATTTTCTACGAAAAATATAAGGACTCAAAAACTTAGTTACCTGGACAAAAACAAAGAAATTTGTTTTCAATAAATTAATAATTTTGTTCTGAATCAGTATGTTACGGAAAGATCTTGAAATATTTGACCTGTTGATAACACGATATCAAATATAATATGGTAAGTTGACCGTTTTTGATATATCTAGGTTTTTTTTGTCGAGGAAAATCGTCCAAAGACATCCGGTCTGTTATTCTAAGAACTCAGTAGTGTGGGATTTATCGAAGTGCCTACGCACTGAAAACCTTGGGATTACTTCCCAAAACTGAAACGCCCTGGAATTGTTCTTAGGAGATAAAAGCATCGGAGTCGAGGAAACATAAATTCGGTAGTTTTATTATTTATTTTATATATATATATATACAAAATCTTTATTTCATACGAAATAGGCTATCGACCTTTTGGTCTTTCTGCCCTTGAGCGTGTACATTTCATTTTAGAATCTAATCATTTACAATTTTCCCTAAACTATGTGTGGTATAAGCGGGAGCAGTGCAGGGAGTAAGGGAGTAAGATATTAGGATAGGATTTATGTTTGGAGGTGTTCTAGGAGGGTGTTTGTGGGAGAATGGAAGCGCGACTGTCTAGTTTGTCTTGTTAGGCACAGTGGGATCAGTAGTGCTAGATTGTGAGGATTGTTTTTCCATTTTGTCTGGATGTGCTGTAGTCGTTCCGTTATTCTTATCATGTGTGCGCGTTCGTACAATAGTTGGTTAGATGGGTTGTATAGTGGGTTTCTAGGGTTTCTTATTTTTGTGATAGTTCGTAGGGCGATTTGTTCCGTTGTTTGTATGTGTTTTATGGTCTTTTCTGGTGCGTTTGCTCTTAGGATATGTCCGTAGTCCAGGAGTGGTCTGCATATGGATTGGTATATTTTTGTTGCAGTCTTTGTACTGATCCCTTTGTCTTTGTATGTTAGTGATCGGAAATGTTTTGCCCTTTTGATTGTTTCTGTTCTCATGGTCTTTACATGTTTAGTGAACTTCAGCTTGGAGTCAAGTATCATTCCTAAGTATTTTACGTCGTTTTTTGGTTCCGTTGCTTGTCCGTCCGCTATTATTGCTGGGGAGATTTATTTTTTATATTTTATTATATTGTATTTTGTTTGTATTTTTTATGTACTCTGTAGAATCATGCATTTTGAATGCTGCGTTCCATTCTTTTCTTTTCTTTAACCGGTGTAGAAATGACGTCGCTGCATCGGTTCCATTTGGATTTGCTTTCTAGCATTGTTTCCATCAAAAAATCCAGTTTTAACGCGTTCAGTTCTTCTCTTTGTATTTCAAAGTCTAGACACTAGAAGATGTAGTGTTCCACGGAATCGTTAATTTCGCAGGTCCTGCATTCCGGCCCGATTTTCCCGATTCGGTACGTAAACGCCTTAGACTTTTCGTTGCCACTTGGCGCCTGAATTAGAAAATAATTCAAACGCCTATGTCTATACGAAATCCATTTTTCGAGGTCAGGGATTAGTCTTTGACTTTTGGTCTTTGTCTTTTAGATTCATCCATCGTTCCTGCCAGTTTCGAATGGTTGGTGTTCTGGCCGCTCTTCTGTCACCCTTCGTTACCCGTGGAAGAATGCTGAGATTGATGTTTTTTCTTACAAGAGGAGTTCGATAGGGGAAGTGCTTACTAATGCTTGCACCGCTTTGAGGGAAATAGTGCGACAAATGCATATATCTCGCAGCAGTGTTTCTATTTGTAGGCTCAGTTTTTTGGGTGCATATTTTTTGATCCTCATTATCCATCCCCAAATTGGGACGACATAAAGGAGCGTAGATTTTTTTCACCTAGTAAACAGTTGCTTCTTTTGGGTGTATGGTCCGTCCATTGTCAGTATAATCCTTTGATATATCTAGATACTATCAAGGTACATTCATAAATATAGGGTGGCGCACCGAAACCTTTTCACTTAACTTTTTTTCTTGTAAACGAATATATGAAAATATACTTGGACGCGTAAACCTTAGTTTTCAGAAAAGCACATTTTTTATATTTTTGCATTTCCTCTGCTCCAACCCCTTCAAAAAGGTGGTTATCGCCTTTGAAATCTTAAATAGATAGGATTGTGAGAAGGAGGGAGGAGGGACGAGTCATATCTTATTTTAAAGGAAATTGAATTTCCTTTTATTGTCTTGAAATAAAGGGATTGCAATAGAGGAAAACCACAAAATACTGTTTATTTTTAAGAAAGAGCATTTATTAGGTATATCTAGGCTAACTTCTCACTCACTGACCCTTGTATCCATTCCCGTATATGTATATGTATATACAGGGTGGTCTTTAATTAATGGGACACAGAGCATCGACGGATTCTTCGTGTAACAATAATCCGATTTACATAAATTTATGTCATACTAAAAGATAATAATAACTGAAATACAGTGTTAAATTTCAAAAAATAAATCACATCTTCTTCAATATCTTTCAACTACATCAAGCTAATTTTATGAAACTTTGTATCCGGGAGTTTCTTAAGATGAGAATTTATTCAAATTTATGAATGATTTAGTTATATCTTCTAGAAGGCGCCATCAGCGGCCATTAGAACACCTTTAAACAGCTGAAACTTTTTTGTGCGACGCTGTATGTGACTTTCGAGGAGAAAAATCTATTTCTCTACCTTTTCTACTAAAAAAAAGTGTACCTTATGCAAGTCGCTAAAAGCAACAGTTTCTGAGAAAAACGAATCTAAAGCTCACCATGCATGCAACTTATTAAAACAAAACAATATTATAAAGTATACAAATAAGTTTCCGGCGTTTGACAAAACATGGCCCCACCAGAAGATTATCTTGAAATTATCAGATGTAAAACGTACTATTGCAAGTTTAGTCATCTAGTAACAACATAACCTTGAAATATTAGTGACTCCTTATCAACATCACATAATTTGTTTCGTTTAATAATGTTAAGTTTTGCGCCGAATAAGCGTCATTTGCAAGAATTTTTAATTTACTTCTTTAATTTGAAAAAATCTGCAGCTGAGATGCGTCTATTGCTTGTAGAAGCATATGGTGAGGCTGCTTTAAGTGAGAGAAGTTATCGTAGGTAGAGAAATAGATTTTTTTACTCAAAAGTGACATAAAAAAGTTGTAACTGTTTAAAGGTGTCCTAATAGTCGCTGGTGACGTCCTCTAAAAGATACAACTAAATCGTTCATAAATTTGAATATCTCGATTTAAGAAACCACCGGATACAAAATTTCATAAAATTAGCTTGATGTAGTGGAAAGTTATTGAAGAAAATGTGATTTATTTTTTCAAATTTAACACCCTGTATCTCGATTATTATTAACTTTTGGTATAACATAAATGTAGGATCGCAATAGACTGCTGGGGTATTATTGTAGATAGGTGTTAGTTTTACATTTGATATATATTAAATAGTAGGTATGATCTTTAAGATTGATGTACCCCTGAGGTACGACCCTGGTAGGCATTAGTTGGAGCATGGGAGTTTCCCACAATATGCCTTGTTGGCATTGGAAAGTCCCGCAATAAGCTTGGTCGGCATTGAAAATGCCTGTAATATACTTTGTCGGCATTTGAATTGCCCATGATGAATTTGGTTGACCCTATAGTTGCAGTTCCAATTCCCAACTAAGACGCCACGGTTTAATGCGGCGGGTGGTGCAAATGGTATCCTAATCAGGTTACGCCTATGGTTTATCACCACGGGTTTTAGTATTTAAGAATTTGCAGAGCATGTACAAGCTTTCTTTTTGAGAGGTGACCTAGACTCACCTCCTGAGAGAGGCACGAATAAGGCCTAGAGCGATGGCAGAGTAAAAAACGATAGTTCCGCTTGACTCTGTTATCTCATGCCAAACACCAAAAAGGGCCCAAAAGTTATATATGTGTGATGCATGTAATTTAGGTCAAGTGCTGATTGTGAGTACTTGAATTACTTCATTACTAGTTACTTGTTCTCTTTTAATTGTTAACAATCAGTTTATTTATAGGTATATTATAACCTAGTTGTTGTTATAGATAGGTCTGGCAAACTACCAATTATTATTATTTTTTAGAGTATTTGCGAATAGATACTTCTTACCAAATTAGTCTATTTAAGTAGTTGTCAAGATTAAATAAAATAGTTCGTTACCATATTCGCGATCGTCAACATCTTTTAACTAAAAGGGCATATGTATAAATAATTCCAAACGTCGAGATCTAAAGCACTGGATTCCTGAACATAGTTGTGAAACGCATAGAGTCTATATTACGACCGGGGAGTTTTCGCATGACTGTTCGTTATTATTTGTATGTAACACCTTTGTTATAGGACCTTCCTCATTGGGATCGATTTAATAATTCAAGAGAAATACAGAAATGAAATGTAAAAATAACATTTTTTACTACTTGTGTCATGAAGTAAATGTTGAAAATGTTCACCTCCCAGCTTTATACTATTATAAAGACACTGTACGAAATGTTACGCTCATGCTTATGTCTCGTGCGCAGCAGTTCAAGTTCATGCGTTAATATTTACCTTCCTTCACTACTTATGTAAATAACTATTACATAATACAACTTACTTATCCAAATAACTGATATAGTCATCTCGTCTTACGTGTACTCCTATAAAAGTAATAAGCTCTGAATTGGAAACATTATTCGAAGCCTCTCTGAGAATTTCTTGAGCCTGAATGCGAAGTTGCTTTTTGAAAACAAATTCTTCGTTCACAAGTCGGTAAAGATAGGGAATGATAATAGCCTTGCTAAACTTATATTGAGGTAGTACTATACTCTAAAAAATATATAAGTTATAGGTTTGCATAACGAGTGGGACTCAATAGTCAACATACAGACAAGTTAAAGACTAATTTTCGCTTTTTTAATTTACTAAAAACAAAGATACATACTTATTCAAAGTTTGGTACCCTGGTGGTTTTTAGGTTAAAAAATGCAATTCTTAGAATTAAAAAAGCACAGCAGACATTAAATTAATACCAAAGAAATTGTGGATTTTAATAAATAAAAAATGTAAAATAAAATTTAAATTTTAGCACCCTGTGTCATGAAAAGAAGACATTTGCAAATATTTCGTTATTTAGATTTTTTTCTTACTTATTTAAACAACCTTGCGTTCAAAGTTTAACATGATCCCATAAAGACCCCGTATAATATAAGTGTTTGGTAGAGTTTTTTATTTTAATTTAATAATTTTTCCTATTTTTTAACCTGGAAGATTTGCTTGAGAGATCAAAATCAGAGGTTTTTTGTTTTAAGGTACGCAAGCACTTTAGAGAAAATGTCTATGTATTTAAGCCACACTGAAAACATTCTGGCAAACGGCCATTGCTGCAGTGAAGATGATTTAAAAATATTTATTAACGACTCAAGATCATGTGAGATGTTAGATTTAAATGACTTCATAATTTGCGGTACTAAAAACAGCCGCCATTGGTTTCTGCCAATTTAAAACTTTGTAAGTCACACCCATTGTATTTTAATACTAGTCTTCATAAGAGCCAAATTTTTTATGTGTTATTAACTTTAATTGCAAGCTACTTTTTATAGAAATGTTCAAACAGAGCCTTAATATTATACAGCGCTTGTAAAAAGTATTGCAACACGTTTATAACTTTTATACACTGAATATTTTAAAAAAATGCTTAAACGCATAAAATTTTATTTTAAAAAAGACATTTAAAGCATTATTTTCGATTTTTTAATTTTTCAGCCCTATCCAGTTACCCCTATTAACTGCTTATTTTCAAATAGGAAGGTGCCCAGTGTAATATATCAAAAGAAAGGCAATTAAATTAGGGATATAACAGTATATTCATAAACTAAAATTGAAACAACAGTTTCCTTAAAAGAATGAACAAAGTCCATATCCTAACAAGATTAAAAGTTTTAAGTGAAAAAATAACATGAAAACGTAGAAATTCCAAATCGGTTTCAATGCAAACAATTTTTTAAATACAAAATATTTTGTTTTTCATATAATTCATTAGTAGTTCAATTCAGTTGTTAGGCATTTACCATAGTTAGAATATCAAAAAAATAAATAGTTGGGGTGAAAAATATCAATATAAAAAAATAATGCCTTTTTGTTAATAAAATTATAGATGTTTAAGTTTTTTTTTAATATCATGTTTATGAAAGTGTAAAGCACCCCAGGTTACGCATATGTATTATTATATTATATGTATTAACCTCTTACATTATTACTTATATTACTTTCTCATGGAAACCTAGGGACAATATTGGAACCTAATTAGAATGTATGTTTACGTAGAAACACAATTCCTTTGTCCGATATAACTAACCCATCAAATTGTAATTAGCTGAGACTCAAAGTCTCAGTACTGTTTAAGGTTCAAACTACCCTTATTAATGTACTTTAGCAAAGTCCATGTAGATATCATGTATGGCATATAAATAGGGTACGTCTACACAACAAAAAGGAAGTCAAGCAGTCAAGCTCAAGTCCAGCAGAAACCTTCACGACTCATCTTCACAGACACTTACATAAAAGGGTCTTTACGCCTCGCCTCCGCTCTTGTATCATCGAGAAGTTAATAAAGTGTTATATTTTTGACTCGCGTATAGTTTTTCCAACCCGGCACATTACAAAAGTTATAAACGTGTTGCGATACTTTTTACAAGCTCTATATAGGTTTTTTGTTTCTGTGACACAAGATCAGTACTTCAACAATATGGCCCTATATGAAATATACTATACCACATTTTTATCGGCGACTGGTTGTATGAAGCAAACACAATTAAATATGAAATTATAAACCTGATTGCCATTCCATTTGTCCATTGAGTCAACTGTTGTGTTTTTAAAATCAATAGGACAATGTGCAATATTATCCATATTTGGTATAGACAAGTTTTCAAATAACTCCTTCACTCCATATTTAACGCATCCTGGATCATATGGTGTCAAACCGGTTATTTGGACAATAACCCATATTTCTGCATACTTCCACAGTTGGTTACCTAAAGAATAAGAAATTCAACTTTCAAATCTAACAATACGGACTTAATTAAAAATCACCAGTTCTTCCTCCAGCGACATACGTTACAATGTGTTTTTTCGGGCATGGTTCCTTTACTGCAGATTTTTCGAAAGTCCTTTTCCTCGACTTTGATTCCTTACTGCACAAATATTCCCTTAAATTAGCAAAAGTAGTTCTGTTTTGAGTTGCTTTTAACTGTTGTAAGGAATTATTAGCTATCTCAGGAGAATAATTTTTATTAGATGACGAATTCTTGATGTCATCGTCTGTTTCTTTAGGTGAGGCCAACCGAAGCTCATGGTCACCAAGAGCGTGTTCTTTAAGAACTCCAATGTATTCAAATCTTGGCTTATTTAAATTTAGTACATAAAAAAAACTGAATAACAATCCGGTAAATATTGTGATGCTTAGAAATATTAGTTTTCTTTGGACCATAATTGTTCATGACTGATTTTAAGATTATACCTAGTGATTAGATAAGCACATTCACATACGGCTATTAATATTATAACTTTGTATCTTTACGTTAGTTATTGTACTTTGTCATGCACCCAGAGGCGACGCCTATGAACGGTCACTAATTGACATTATTCCAGAATGCCCAGATGTGGGGAATCCTTTGTTTGAATGATGATGGTTCCTCGAAAGGGACTAACTTTCTCTCCATTTGTATTGTCGTGCAATAGCACCACATTTCTAACGGCTGCTATTAAGAGCACCCTCTTTGTCGACAAGGTTTCTATTGGAGTACGCCTATGGGTGCCGATCCCTGAATGTGGTATTTAAGATTCAATAGGGCAGTTATTTTAGCTCTCTCACTGTAAGGAGACCTCACAGCAAGTGTCCCTTAATCACCATATTTATTTAAACTTGTACCAAATTATATCATCCAGAAGTGCAAGAGAAACGTTTTATTATACAGTCCTTCAATCCAGAGGCAAAGTTTCTCTAAGTCAAAACATGGTCCTTCGAGCCGGATAGAAGCAGGGCTGTACGGTGAAATTGTGTTGATAACCAAAGGTGCCGAAAGTTAGTACGTCGTCAAGAAAGTGTCAAGACATTGTGATAAAGACAGTACAAGAAAAACCTGGAGAACGCAGCTGGGAAACGGAGCACGGCAAAATCAAGATGCAAATCATACTGGGTGAGTCGGTTCCAATTAATCCCTTTATCCTCTGAAATTTATGCTGACTTGACGCGGTGATTAGGGAAACAATTTCAAACGGTGATCAAATCCTTGGGTCTAAATTCAAGGATTGGTGCCAAAAGTACATAGGTACCCAAGAAAAGGAAAAACGTTACAGTGCCCTTTTCTTGAAGTGTACAGCGGGAATCTAAACAAGGGAGAGGGCAATAAATTAAGAACAGGTTACTGAATATTGTACAATGGCTCAACCAAACAGTATCCGTAAAAGAGCGGCATTAAAATCCAAAATGACCCTTTTCAAAACCTTTTTGGGAGGATTTGAGAAGCAGCTAAGTGACCAAACAGTCACAGAGCTCGATTATCGACAACTTCAAACGAGAATAGATGCCTTGGACAACGTCCTTTTCGAGTATGAAGAAATTCAAGCCAAAATTGAAAGTGAGGAGAATAGCGCGGATGTAGATCTCGCAGAACGCACCTTATTTACCAACCAATATTTTGATTTAATTTCTAGAGCTAAACATCATTTAGAAACTTTTTTGCAAGAATCAAATGACCTAAGTAATAATAAGTCTGCGTCATCTCCAACCTCGATTAGGCGTAATGCTTCTCATGATACAAATGTTAAGCTTCCTCCCATAGACATACCTAAATTTGATGGTAACTTTCAAACTTGGCTAGAGTATCGGGACACATTTGAATCAATGATCCATGCTAGTACGGTTCTGAGTAACATTCAGAAATTTCATTATTTGAGAGGTAGCTTGATGGGAGCTGCGGCGTTGGTTATAAAATCTTTGGAATTTTCGGCAAGCAATTACGAAGTAGCGTGGATGCTGTTGTTAGAAAGGTACAATAACCCCCGCGTGTTAGTTCAGAATCATGTAAAAGCTCTTTTTCAAATCGAATCTATATCAAAGGCTTCGGCAGAGCGTATAAGATGGCTAATAGATACGGTCTCTAAACATATGCGATGCCTCGAACAGGTGAAGGAGCCCACCGTGGACACGTTAATCATTTTTCTGATAAGTTCAAAACTAGACAGCGTCACATCACGGGAATGGGAGGAATATAAAACGAAAAGGGATCTTGAGAACACCTCCCCGTCTCTGGAGGATATGAAGAAATTTTTAAAGAATAAGGCTGTTTTATTAGAAACAATAAAGATGAACCAGACTCAGGCACAAGAACCCAAGAATGAATTAAAATACAGGCAGCAAAGGGAAGTACGAGGGTTAGTTACGGGGACGTCAAATTGCGCAATTTGTAACCAAGAGCATGTAACCGCAAATTGTGAAAAATTATCAAGTCTAAACGTACAAGAACGTATCAAACGGATACAAGAACTTAAACTTTGCATAAACTGCTTAAAGTTCGGACACCATAGTAAAGTGTGTAGGGGACGTCCTTGTCAACGGTGCTCATTAAAGCACCACACGTTGTTACATTTGGATAGGCGTCTCAACGCTAATCCCTCGCAGAATTTTCAATCTGGAACCCGATCTAATATTTCGGGTACCGGAAACCATGATACGGGGAACAATAGTCCGGGCTCCAATGCGTCCACCGAAAAGAGATCGGGTCAGGTACAAGAAACTAGCACTCTTTGTGTGAATTCTGCTCATCCAGCACATGTGCTTCTTAGCACCGCGTTAGCGAAAGTTTCGACTCCCGAAAAGAGATCAATTAACATCCGGGTACTATTAGATTCAGGATCTCAATCTAACTTCATACGTGGAGAGGTAGTTGAAAGATTAAAGCTGAATAAACAGGAAATCAACATGACTGTAACAGGTTTAAATCAACTAAGGTCGAGTGTAAACCACAAGTGTGATATCATAATCGAATCGTTGTACAATGCCTTCAAAAGAAAAATATCGTGTCTAGTACTTCCTAACATAACGGGAAACTTGCCGAGTGTACGTGTTAACACACAAAATTATAACATACCCTCGAACATAAAATTATCCGATCCAGGGTATGGTGAACCTAGTGAAATTGACATGTTAATCGGGGCGGAAGTTTTCTGGTCGCTGATTTGCGTTGGTCAGATCTCTCTCGGAAAGAATAAACCGATTTTACAGAAAACAAGACTGGGATGGGTAGTTTCAGGATCGATTGAGACATTTCCTAGTCACCCGAAAAATAATATGTACTGTCACTTGACACAAGAAATTGACATTCAAAATCAATTATCGCGGTTTTGGGAGATAGAAGAAGGGTTTTCATCTCAATCTAGTCAATCCGAGGAAGAAATAGCGTGTGAAAATCATTTTAATCAACACACCGTCCGATTAGAAAACGGAAGGTTTCTAGTACGCATCCCGCTCAAATCTTCTCCTGACGATCTCGGTGATTCATTTCATCAAGCAAAAAGGCAATTCTTTGCGCTCGAACGAAAACTCGATTCAAACCCAAATCTAAAATCTCAATATGTCGAATTCATGACCGAATACATAAAATTAGGGCACATGCAAAGGGTGTCAAGCGCAATGCTACATAAGCACGCATACTATATGCCACATCATGCCGTAGTACGTGACGAAGCCAGAACAACAAGGCTTCGAGTTGTCTTTAATGGTTCCATGAAAACGTCGACCGGGGTCAGTTTTAACGATCTTCAGATGATCGGTCCTACCATACAAAGGGATCTAATGTCAATCCTATTGCGGTTTCGGCAGCATCGGTACGTAGTTGCCGCCGACGTTGAGAAAATGTACCGGCAAATTCTGATCGAACCCGACCAACGGTCCTTACAAAGGATTTTATGGCGTGATAATGCACAGAAACCGGTGGAAGTTTACGAACTAAAGACGATCACCTATGGAACAAGCTCCGCTCCGTTTCTAGCGATAAGATGTTTGTTCCAATTAGCCTTTGAATGCGAAAAATCAAATGCAAGAGTGTCACAAGCTATAAAAAATGACATGTACGTGGACGATCTTTTAACAGGAGCTGATACGTT
Source organism: Euwallacea similis (assembly GCF_039881205.1). Classification (NCBI taxonomy): domain Eukaryota; kingdom Metazoa; phylum Arthropoda; class Insecta; order Coleoptera; family Curculionidae; genus Euwallacea; species Euwallacea similis. The sequence goes on from NW_027098697.1 coordinate 47,934, forward strand.
AGAAGAGGCGGCCGAAATTGCCCGCGACATATCTCATATATTGAACGAGGGTTGTTTCAAGCTGCGTAAGTTTTTCTCGAATGAGAAAAACGCACTGAGGTACGTCGAATCTTCTGATTCGACAAATCAAACGTTGAACTTTGGCGAAAACGAGCCAGCAAAGACGTTAGGGTTAATATGGCATTGTCAGGCTGATACCCTGACGTATAATATAGGTACAATATCCAAGGAGTTTCCAGTCACCAAACGCACGATTTTAGCTGGTACGGCACAAATATTTGACCCTCTGGGACTGCTTGCAGCATGTATCATCAAAGCGAAAATCCTATTGCAAGCTTTATGGCTAGAAAAACTATCCTGGGATGAAGCGGTTCCCACCAGCATTCATACCGCTTGGCAACAATTTAGAAACCAGCTTGTAAGATTAAATACCTTACGGATACCCAGATATGTTCGGTGTACGGGGGCAATTAAGGTACAGATACATGGATTCTCCGATAGCTCAGAAGCAGCATACGGAGGGTGCATTTATCTTCGGTCGGTTGATGAAAATGGAGATGTGCATGTTAGACTTCTATGCGCAAAGGCCAAGGTTGCCCCGCTTCATACCCTTACTCTGCCCAGACTCGAACTTTGCGGTGCGTTGGTGCTATCTCGTCTTTTATTAAAGGTCACATCCTCTATCAATATAAAATTTGACGAATGCGTCTTATGGTGTGACTCATCAGTGGTACTTGGGTGGTTAAAAATCTCTCCAAATCTACTGAAAACCTTCGTAAACACTCGTGTTGCAGAAATTCAAGCGATCACGCACGATTATGTGTGGCGGCATGTCCCTTCGAAGGACAACCCCGCAGATTTATTGTCTAGAGGGTTAACTCCATCTCAAATGCTAGAATCGGAAATGTGGTTTCATGGACCGAATTGGCTGAAAGGTAACCCCTCGACATGGCCGTCTAAATTTCGGCGAAACGAAAATTTACCCGAAATGAAAATTATTTCCCGAGCGTTTCTCACAGTATATAACAGTGAATTTCCATTTGAAAGATTTTCGAGCTATCATCGAATCAAACGTACAGTGGCCTATATGTTTCGTTTTCTACGAAACTGTACGGCAAAGGGTAAACCCAGCACCACAGAGCGAGGTGGGGCGTTAACTAGTGCGGAAATAGCCAATGCCGAAATTCGCTTAATAAAGATTGCCCAAGAGCAATCGTTTCCTGAAGATATCTCTAATCTCATGACAAACACTGAGCTCAGTCATAAGAGTAGAATTTTGGGACTTACGCCCTTTTTGGCGGAACAGTCAATGCTACGAGTGGGTGGCAGACTGACGGAGTCAAATTATTCCTATGAGAAAAGGCATCCTATACTGTTAGACTCTAAACATAAGCTCACTAAACTCATTTTTCAATACGAGCATCATCGGCTATTGCATGCCGGACCTCAGCAGTTGCATTCCTCCATACGGGACAAATTTTGGGTTATTGGGGGAAGAAATTTAGCGAAATTAACTTACAGAAAATGCGCCCTGTGCTTTAAATATAATCCAAAGATTGAAACACCACTGATGGGTAATTTACCCAAGGAACGCCTACTGGCAGAATTCCCCTTTAAGGTATGTGGAGTTGATTACGCAGGACCGTACTTAGTGAAAGATCGAAAGGGTCGTGGATCAAAAACTTCCAAATGTTGGATGGCATTATTCATCTGCTTTGCGTCCCGAGCAATACATTTAGAACTTGTATCAGACTTGAGTAAAGATTCCTTTATCTTGGCTTTAAAGAGGTTCATATCACGTCGGGGCAAACCGACATTAATTTATTCAGACAATGGCACTAACTTCAAGGCCGCTCAGTCTGAGTTGTCAAACTTCGGTACCTTTTTACAAAAAACACAAGGCGATATAGTCAATGCCATGACAAATGAGAGTATCGAATGGCGCTTTATTCCCCCTAGCTCGCCCCATTTTGGCGGTCTTTGGGAAGCGGGTGTTAAATCTAGTAAGTATCATTTAAAACGGATTTTGGGTGCTCAAGTACTGACCTTTGAGGAATTGTACTCCCTTCTTACCCAGGTAGAAGCAGTATTAAACTCCCGACCACTTAGCCCTCTTTCAACCGATCCTATCGATTTGAATCCTTTAACCCCGGCTCACCTGTTAATTGGACGACCCTTAGTCGCCCTTCCAGAACCCGATTTAAGGACGATCACTACTAATCGGCTAAACCGATTCCAACTGATTGAACAAATGCGCCAGCATTTTTGGGATAGATGGCATAAGGAGGTGGTGTCTGAGCTGCAACAGCGAGTTCGTTGGAAAAGGAACCAGCATCAACTGAAGGTTGGTACCTTGGTTATCATCAAAGAAGACAACACACCAGTGATGAATTGGAGACTTGGACGGATCTTAAGTGTCCATCCAGGCAAGGACGGAGTGGCCAGAGTGGCTACCATAAAGACTGTTCGCGGTGAAGTAAAGCGAAGTTTTGCTAAGATATGTCCGCTCCCATGTAATGATAAGACTGATAGTGACTAAAACAGAAAGTGTTATTGAAAGTGGACGCTTTCAAGGTGGGGGGCATGTTCATGACTGATTTTAAGATTATACCTAGTGATTAGATAAGCACATTCACATACGGCTATTAATATTATAACTTTGTATCTTTACGTTAGTTATTGTACTTTGTCATGCACCCAGAGGCGACGCCTATGAACGGTCACTAATTGACATTATTCCAGAATGCCCAGATGTGGGGAATCCTTTGTTTGAATGATGATGGTTCCTCGAAAGGGACTAACTTTCTCTCCATTTGTATTGTCGTGCAATAGCACCACATTTCTAACGGCTGCTATTAAGAGCACCCTCTTTGTCGACAAGGTTTCTATTGGAGTACGCCTATGGGTGCCGATCCCTGAATGTGGTATTTAAGATTCAATAGGGCAGTTTTTTTAGCTCTCTCACTGTAAGGAGACCTCACAGCAAGTGTCCCTTAATCACCATATTTATTTAAACTTGTACCAAATTATATCATCCAGAAGTGCAAGAGAAACGTTTTATTATACAGTCCTTCAATCCAGAGGCAAAGTTTCTCTAAGTCAAAACAATAATCATATTATTAGGAGATTAAGCTAGATTTTGATTCCATGGGCCTCAAATGAATACATAAGTAGTTCCTCTGCACAGTAACCTTTCTGTTCCTCCGAATAGAAAAATCGTAACTTTCACTATTGCTTCTCACGATACATTCATTATATTTTATATCACATATTACACATATGCAACTAAATAGGGAATCATATGTGTCTGGTACATTTTTATCCCTAGTATGGATCCACGAGATTATCTAATTCTATTAGCCTTATCTGATAAGATATGAAATAAGTACTGAAAAAAACTCAACATATACAGGGTGTAATTACGTCTCCATCTTGAATATCAGTTTTTATTTTTATCACTTGTTCACTTCTTGGTTGTATGGTTATATTATTAATCTGTTTCTTAGTTTTGTAGAATTGTAAATATATTTTGGCGAATGGCGTCATTAAAATTTCCTTATCATAATCCAATTTTGCTTGTAAGATTCGTAAATTATCCAATCCTATCAGTCCATCAAAAACATTGTGAAATTTAAACAGATAAAATTCCATTGGAATCCGGTTAGATAGGTTAAATAATCTTGACGAAGGAATTTTTGCACTAAATTTATGGGCAGATTGTTGAAAGACTGTTGATACTATAAATGGATCAGCTTCGATACAATTTGGAAAAAATTTAAACGTAATATCAGAAGTTATAAAAGATCTTGTCGAACCGCAATCAATTAAAATTTTCAAATTATATTCGGGTAAAGTTACAAACGAAAGTTCACTGGCATTGTTGTTATTTAAGGAAATAAATTCCGGTGCTATGTGTCGTTGTTTATGTTGGGAAAATACCCAACATCTTCACCTAACAATAAATTTCTTTCTTTGCCAACGTAAACCCTTCTTAATCACCCTTAAGGGCAGTGTTTACATTATCCAAATGCATTCACATTCCACACTTTTCCCACGCTCATAACTCTTCTCACCCATCATTTTTCTCACACCTTCATGGCACCGTATTGATAAGCAATTCTTATTCCCCTACACTAATAATTCACACTAATTGATATGACTATGAGATGGTAAAAATATACTATATGGATAAGATGAGGTTCATATTCGGTGGGAAAATTAAGTTTTTGAGTCGGTCTCAAACAGTCTCATATAGTCTCTCATACAACACGCAACGCCTTTTAAACACCTCTCCAACTCTCTTTTTATACTCCTACAGCCTTAGTAGGATCTCAATACTACTCTCAGTTAAAAAATAACATTTGTCCTGTTCCAAAAAACTCCCAATCGTCAAAAGTTCTTGGCAATCGGTAGTCGCTTGTGGTTCTCTAGTTTGCCCTAATGTTATATTTTGTTATGACCTTTGTCACTTGTGCAGTAGTGTTGGACATTTAGTTAAATAAATATAAGTGTGTTTGTTCTACATCGGTTGAGCGCCAAATAAGCTATGGTCCTTCGAACAAAAATAAGATATACACAAAAGAGATACAGTTCACTTCGGCACTGCCAATCAACTGTGCCCCCCTTGTGTCTGGGGTGAGACAGCAAGCAAAACGCAAACTTGCCCCGTTCAGTAATGGAACGTTCGAATCATGATAACAATTTTGTCAGGAACATTGCCTTCATGGATGAATCGACCTTTCCATTATTAAATCGACCTAATTCTGCTCGTGTGCGATATTGGTCTCGGGAGAACCTGCACAAGTTTTTTGATGTTCGCACTCAGTATCCTCAAAAATTGAACGTCTGAGGAGGCATATTGGGTGAGAATATGATCGGTCCATTTTTCATTGATGGAATTTTGACTGGCGCGAAGTACTTCGACCTACTTCAACAACAAATAGTGTCCGAAATTCAAAGAATCGCTGGGAATCGATTCTGTGAGACCTGGTTCCAACAGGATGGATGTCCCGCTCATAATAGTCGTTTGGCCATGGAATTTTTATCTCAGACTTTCCCCCAACGACTTATTGCAGTGCAAAAGGGGACTATTTTGTGACCAGCCAGATCTCCAGATCTTTTTTCAAACGATTTTTTTATGGGAGCACGTAAAATCTAGCATTTATGGCTTTGATAGGACTAATAATTTGGATTAACTTCGAGGAAAAATCGAAAGCTCATTCCAAATTATTAAATGTAACACGCTACGAAATGTTAGGTCATTTTATGACCGGTTGGGCTATTACCTAGCTCAGGAAGGTGGGATTTTCGATCAACTAATTTAATTTTTTTAATTCATTATTTTAATATTTTTATCATTTGGAATTCGTTTTTATTTTATTATTTTTAAATAGAATGAATTTTTAGTTTGGTCAGAGAAAATCCTTTCATTTCAAAGAAAGAATAAAACATGTAATTTCAAGTTCATTTTAGAAATTTATCTATTTTATTAGAAGTGCGGCCACCGCCGTCTACACTCCACACGTATCAATATCGTACTGATTTATTTACGGTACTAACTGGGTACTTGTCCTTGCGCGGGTATGAGGGGGGAACAGATATGGACATGATTTGAGTAGTAGTCAATTCGACCGGTTTTTCTCGTGTTCGATTGGCTCGGAACAGTATTGTATATCAAGAATAATATTACATAATCAGTAATTGAACTTTGGCGAACAATTTTGCTACTAGTATTAAAAAAAAATTAATATTATTTAATAAAAAACGAAATCAGTGCATTCACTCATAGTTAAAACGTTTTTTAGTACTTCAATTGCACTTCGCACTTCTCGAAGGGACGACTTGGTCATTTTAATTTCCTCGACGTCATCATCTACTTCAGATAGAGATTCTTGTTTTTTGGTTGAAGAAAAACCTTCATTAACACTATCAATAATATTTTTTTCAGTCGGAAATTCATTTGGCATGATACCTCCATCAACATTTAGAAAAATGTATCTATTTTTTTAAAACTTAATTTATCTATTAAATATCTAAACTGACTTTCAAAAAAACCGTAACACTAAGAATAACACATGGTACGCGTTTTAAATTTTGGCATGACGTTGAGTTGGGTGATAAGTAAAAACGATCAAAATATCAAAAGAAATTTTTTAGGAATAAGTAGAAAAATTTAATAATGGGTGGTATCTCCCCTTAAATTAAATCAATCCTGTAAGTGACGTGAACTGCTCAAAATGAAATTGTCAATATCTTCCTGTGGTATTGTATTCCAGGCAGTCTGTACCTGCTGGTGGAGTTCATTTATAATCTCTGGAGGACGAGCTAAACGTTAAAGTCTCCAACCTATTATATTCCATTCGTGCTCTATTACAGATAAATTTGGAAATCGAACCGACCAAGGTAAGATATCCAAATTTTAGGCTTTCAAATACCTCAAAGTAACGATGGCTATAACGTATGTGGTCGCGCATTATACTGTTGGAATGTGCTTCTAGGATGGTTGCGTATGTATGGTACAAGAACCAGTTCTAAGACACTATTAATGTGTCTCTGAGCATTTAATCGATCATAAATGAAAACGAGAGGGGATCGATTACCATACTGGATGGCACCCCAAACTATGACACCTGGTGTTAAACCAGAATGGCGCCTTTCCACAAAGTCAAAATTTAATCGCTTTCCTCTGCGCCTTCTAACACGTAACCGTCCATCTGATCGCCATAAACAAAATCGACTTTCATCACTGAAGATGATCCTTCTCCACTCATTCATCCATTGCATCCTCAGACGACACCACTCTAGTCGGGTCATCCTGTGGTTTCGTTTTAATGGAAGCTCACGCATATCAATTTAGTCCGAAACTTTCAATTCTGCGATAAATCGTATTAAGGAAGACTCTTCGATTTAGGATGCCTACTCAGTTAGCACCAAGAGACAGGGTTGTTTCAAACGGGACGCCAATTGCTGAACAACGAAGTCACCGATTTCCTCCTTGGTACGTCATTCTTGGGCTACCACCACCACGATGACGATTTACTAACCCTTCGTTAGACCAACCTCTCCAAGCTCTTAGCACTGTTGATGCTTTTCGACCCAATCTTCCTGCAATTTTGCGAATAGATAAATTTGCTTCATACATGCCAACAATTCTTAACTTTTCAAAGGGAGTTAATTGGCGGTAAACTGCATTTTGGCGAATACGAGGCAATTTGCGCTATTAGACGTTAAATGTGATACGAATAATAATATCTTTATCGCTATCTACCTCCAGAAAAATTACGAAAAGAATGGTTGTCACATATAAACAAGTAAAGAAAAACTTCATATCGCATTAAAATACAAACTCAAAATTTTAATCGTTTCTTTTTATTTACAAATCTAACATCATACCAAAATTTCAAATACATACGATGTGTTCTTCTTGGTGTTGCGGTTTTTTTGAAAGTTAGTGTATATTGCGTATATTAATCTAGTTGTTGAATAGACTTTCAATATTATTTTCAGAAATGTCCGACGTAAAATTTGCGTTAGCAATTAGTTTGCGACGCAATTCTGACAACGGAAGGTCGTCCTCCTCATTGTCTTCGTCATTTGGGTATCTTCCAAAACCTGACCTTTTAAAGCAATTCTGGATAGTTTTCTTCGTAATATCGTTCGTCCACACCGACTATGCAACTTTTACGCAGTCAAGTAGATTAATTTTAGGTTGTATCTGATTGAATCGATCGTATGAATCCAATAATTTAATTAGGATTCGCCGTTTATAATGATCTATAAAGTTTTTTATCATGCTCTGATCAAGAGTTCGCACTTTTGATGTCATGTTTGGTGGGAAAAACTGCAATTCAATTACTTTATCTTGACGTCTATTTTCAGACTCCATTTTTCAAAGATATCTCCATGCATCCAAGCTTTTTTGTTATTATTATAATCCACTGGTAACCCATTTCACTCTTTTAAATCATCTTGGTTTTGCATTTTTTTTCAATTAACACAATTATTATTTTTTAACTGCTGTCCATGTTTACTGCTAGTAAACAAGTTACTTTTTCATTACTGAGTTTCCTGCCATAACATTTATCGTTTTTAATAGCCAGTGTTTTTTTCGGTAAGCATTTGAAAAAAAGTCTGGTTTCATCAGCGTTAAAAATATTTTTTACAGTGTAACGCGATGAAAATTGAGGTAAAATGGTTGACTTCCAAGTTTCAACATTATCTTCATATACGTGTTGTGACACCAGTTGGTATTTTATACGTGGGCGACACCACGTTATGAATTTGTCAAGATTGAGACAACTCACTAACTCACTAACGACTTTTTACTTCACTAATATTTCCAATGAAAATAAGACAACACAAAATTTAGAACATAGGAATTGTAATAACAATAATTAGTGATTTTATAGATTAAATAAGAATGTCGAAGAACGAATGTTGAGTTACGAATGTCTGTTGAATGTCTTGTATGAATGTCTATCTACGAATGTCTATTTACGAATGGCCCTTAATGGAAAGGTCTTGACTACTTATACTACAGCAGCATCATTAAGGGTAGTTATCAATTTAAATAGAGCTTAGACCCTTGGTCCAAGTTAACTACATTTTGATGGCTTTGTCATATCAGAGAACGGGATGATGCTTCTTAAGTAAACTAGTACCTTAATCGCGTCGTAAACATTATCATTAGGTTTTCATGTGAAATCAAATATAAAAGAATAAATAAATAGACGTAACCTAAGGTACATAAGGAGGTACATGAGATACGGTTGCACCCCCACCACAGACTTTTTTCTGGAGAATCCTATATTTTGATTAAAATTTAAAAGAATATTAGAAAATATTTACATATATACAGTAGGCCGCATTAATATTTAGACACTATGGTAGTTAAGCATTTGTTGCTTTTAAACTAAGCTGTTTGTGAAATTAATAAATCTCTTGCTTTATAATAAGTTAAATCACACATTGTATATACTCAAAACATAATTTTTATTTATCTAATTTATACATTTTTTATTAATCAATATTAAGTGAAATACTGCTTAACAGAGCAAAAATATTGGGACACGTCATATATTATGCAATTTATTTTGTGTTATAGAGATTTTCGACTTCTGGAATTTTGAGTTATAAGTAAGAAATAACATTGAACGTACCTTGAAGGGTAATGGCTTACGAATTAGTTCGAGTTATAGACGTTCGACTTATGGGAGTTTCACTGTAGTTCTTTTACTAGCATATACAGATGTGAGCAAAAAAATAGCGTCACCTACTTTTCGTTTTTGTGTATTTTTGTAACTTTCCTCAACATTTTCTTTAATATACAACACACCGACATCAAATTACTTGTAGATTGTTCTTAAAAGTGCTCAAAGAACGTGTTGTGTTTATAATTTCACTCATCTTAATTGGTAGAAAAATATTCAACTTAAAGCTACGAGCGCATAGGTGACGCTATTTTTTTGCTCGCATCTGTATGTATGTATGTATGTCGGAGATTTATTAATCCTTAAGTTTAGGAATGTAACATCCGAAGTGATAATAAGATGAACAGCAGGCTGACAGAGCCATCTTGAAGATAACGCACTGTCGAACGAGGTCACTACTACCGACGCAATTAAGTGGCCATATGTGGGCTTTTGTCCATGGGAAATCGGGACTAGCAGATACTTCCACTTTGGGTCTTAAGAACCACTAGAACTGGCAAAAGTTAAGACAAAAGAAACAAAGAACAGGCAGTTAAGAGATAGAAGGGCGGGGAAGCGATCGGGTAGTAGTGAATTCGTTTTTGCCTTGCTACTTTTTCTTTTTTATTTTAAATATATAAAACAGTTAACTATGGGAGCGTCTCTAATGTTACCCCGATATGTACATACGTTATAATAAATTTAGTTGCTTATTATTCTTTTCAAACAGAAAAGTAATTGCACCATTTTTCTATGATATTATGCGTCCCTATAATTTTTACCAAAAACCAGATAGGAACTCTGTCTCACTATATGATCTCAAGTGAGCTATTAATGCGACCTGTTTATTTTCGTTGAGGGCAGAATCGTATCCCAAACTTTTAATTACAATTTAATGTTCTAATTTTATTATTTAGCCTAATTACATAGCCTAAAATGAAAAATTAATGCTACGAAGCTTTAAAGAAATTTGAGAAACATTTTCTGAAGTCTTTCGACAAAATGTTGAAATATTCTGAATATTTGATTGTTAATACAGGTTATTCCCATGTATCTTTCGTAGCATGTCGAAGATCGTAACTTACCATATTGGCACCTACATCCGGTCCTGCCCTCTAAAACCTTTAGTCCTAATACCCTAGTTAGCCAAATTTGTTTATAAATATGATTTACCCTGCCGACTCCCAGATGGCGGAATTGTTATAATATTACTATAAACAACATCCTTTCGATATTGAAGACCACAGTTTAATTAATGCAAGATTGTCCACTAATCAGAGGCTGGGTTAGGGTCTCTCCGGAGATCCAAAACCAACTTTCAGATCGTAAAGGAACTCGGCCAACTTGACAGGGTTGCAAAGTTCTTCTGGTTACGTGGGTGATTCACAGTGGAATGGTTGGAGGCTGGTTCAGTTGGGTATCGGTACATTAAAAGCGGCCTGGCCTTCAGTGTGCCGCAATCCGACGTTCACAATCATCTTCTCTCCTACATACCAGAAATATATTCGTATGTTCAATTATGACCGTCTCGTGGTCTTCAAAAAACTAGGAGTGGTTTAGGAGAGTACTCCATAAAATATAATTGAAAATAAGTTTTGGTGGGCAAAATGTGCCAATAGAGCGTAGTTTTAAAGGCAGTATGCAATATTATGCGATAGAATCAAAGTATATAGGGTGAGTCATAATTAGTGGATCAAACTTCAGAACTGAATTCTTTATTCGAAATAGTGTTTGTTTGTTATTGAAACCATAGTCCGGAAATGCTTCGTTATAAAAATACAAGGTATTAAAGAATCATTTAAAAAATTCAAATTTACTAATAATATCTCCAAAAATAATTGAGATATTTTTATGACATTTTGCACTTTTTAACAGTTAACTATGACGATTTTTTTATGTACAACCAATCATTCTAATTTTACCAGTGGCGTGCGTACGGGTACATCTTAGTAGAATTTTATCGAAAAAAATGGTACACTGTTAGTTTTTCTCAACACAAATTATTTTTAGGTTTCCCTTTTTAATTTAGAAGAAAAGCGCTCTCTTGATATTTTTTTGCCAAATGCACAGTTTTCGAGTAAAAAAATATAAATATAATTAATTTTTAACACCCTGTATGTTGGAAACGTATTTGGATGCGTTTGCGAACCTATTATCATATGATTTTTTTTATGTTTTGAGTTAGGCAATCACCTCGTGAAATATTTTAGAATACTTAGGAAACACCCTGTATATTCGAAGTATCTAGTAATTTTAAAATTGTTCAGTATTAAGCTTCTAACACTGCGGAGAAATAATTAACGTTTCTGGGCGCAATTTCCTTAAATTCGCCATTTAAATTGTATAGATCAATGGTAGCCAACATAACAGAGCAAAAAGAACCACAGTAGTACGGTAATATAGCTCACATTCAAACTACTAGCGGCGTGGCAAAGTAGTAATAACCGTTTAAATTAGAAAAATACTTTAACGACTTCGTTTTAAGGCGTAAAAGATTTTATACCTTTCACGCACATTTCAACTGTGGGAGTTATCCCTTTGATTCCATTCGATAAAATTTACATTCAGATTTTTTAAATTAGTACTCTACATCTCCGATTTATAGCAGTAGTTTTATACGAAGTATTTACCATAGATTATCAAACTGAATCTGACTGAATATAATGCGAAGACAATTAATCAATTATTGAAGTTCTGAAATTTCTTACATCTCTTTTTCTGTACTTTTTTCTTTCAATTTGTTCTTTTCCTTCATCAGAGTCTGATCTTTCAATATAAAGTGTATTCCTGGATAAGTAAAACAGCTTTTGTAAAATTTTTCTGTGAAGCAAATGCTACAAAAATTTATCATGGAGAACTGTTTACAATCAACATCTGTGGTCCTATACTAAATTTAAAAATCCTCGGGCAACTTTAATTTTTTTTTATAATTGATGTTTCATCTATCCGGGGTAATACGGTATATATTTTAAGTTAATCACATGCTTTCAGCACTCCCTATTACTATATGCCACTGACAGAACATTTTACATAACAGAATTTATATTTTCAATTGTATTCCGCGGAGTATTCTCCTAGACCGACTCCCAGCTCTTTGAGAACAAAACGGGCCCGGGTCCATCTGGACGTACTAACGTTCTTCCAGTATGTAGGTCGAGAGATTATGGCTGCCGTTGGATTCCGTCAGACTGATGTGCCGGCTGACGACAGTGCATCGGTATCCAACAGCGCCCAACCGCTCGTACTGGGAAATCCCACATGACCAGAAGAGCATTGCTACTCAGTTACATCCGCTGAGTTTCACAAAAAACCCGAAGTTGGTTTTGGAGCTCCGTGGGGTCCCCTGTAAGGGTCGCCAAGGGACGATTTGGAATTGATGCAAATATGGTCTTAAACATCAAAGGAATACAGTTCACAGCTGAATAATATAGTTGTGCCATCTGCATGTCCGCAGGGAAAATTGTTTTTATCGGCAAATTTATTTAAAGCATTGAGTGTAAATGTAGAGACAAGTCTTTATTAGACACACGATGTTGTACGAAAATACCAATAAACATTTTTGTGTTAAGGATCGAATAGTCAAATTCTTTCCTCAAAAAGCATGCGAAATATTATTGAAATAAAAATACGAATCGTACAAACACTGGGTGTTTACCTTTCTTTGTCATTCAGTATATTTCTTTGATGATTGATTCCTGAAAATGTAGGATTTTTCTTATTCCATGGTGAAAGTTTTTTAGACACTGGTGACCAAAATAAATTGACAAATACATTTTTCAAAATTTACTAAGTAAGAGAAACAATCACCCTATTCTTTTTCTTTTAATGATATAATCATCCACTCTAGATAAATAATGTTCATAAATTAAACACATATTTTACAAAAAAATTATATGTAATCTTAAAATATAAATTATTATGTGGACAAAAATAAATTGACAATTCTTTTAAATAACAAAAAAAAACAAATTTAAAAATTAAGACACTCTTTTTTTAGTAATCATTACTATATCCTCTGTTCCTTCTTACTTTTAATAATATTTTTGACATCGATCCAATTAGCTTTTTAATTAAAGTTTCGATTATTTCTGTCTATGTTTACATTAAATTTTCAAAAAGGTTGTCCTTGTTTTTATATATATTGATTCTAATTTTTCTGTCCTGATAGTTCCATAATTTTTCATTGGATTTAGATCCGGCAACTGGGATGGATATTTAATAACATTTTTTTTTTTGTTAGCCAATTCTTAATGAACTTCGAAGCATGTTTAGGGTCATTATCATACTGAGAATAATGCCTAAGAGGTATAACCTCATCTGAATAAGGTACTACCACATTTTCTAATATGTCTTAATACATGAACCTATCCATATTGCCTTCTATTCGATGAAGTGGCCCGATACCTTATCCAGAAAAACATCCCCAGATCATTACTGATCTTTCGCCATGCTTGACCGTTGAAATAATGTATTTTGGACCGCATATTTTGCCTTCAGGACGTCTCATATTGTTCGGACTTTAGTAATGAACTCATATTAAGTTTTTTTTTCGATTAATTTGTCACGACCAAGTCTATGATTTAGTCTGGCGGTGACAAGAGAACCTTTAAGTGCGAGCAATTGTGTCCGACCTTACGTTTAGTTTTATTTTGTCTAGGTAATCACATAACACTTATATTCCAGCATGGGAGTGTATAATTTTAATTCATGTTTCTTTGTGGAATATATTTAGAATTTAGAAAGACCTTGAAAAGGCAGTTAGGTTTGAGACGCCACGCGAAAGGTCTCGAGCTCATCCGCTAACTCAAATTTGATAACTTACTCGTTATTAATTGTTTTTTCGTGAATCGTGGTACCAAGATGTTGATTAGACGTGGCCTAATTCTTGATACGTCTAGTTAGCAATGGACTGGATGCTTGCGAAGGACCACCCTGAGTTCGCGGTCTCAGAGACACCGTGTTCGTGCAAATGAAGAAAACAAAAACCCTTTTTAACGGTAACTAAGGTTTATTGTTCACCAACAATTTCGAGTAATTTAGCAAAGGAGTAACAACTTTTCGTGACAGGTTAACTAGTGTACTAATTAACCGTGTATAGGAACCGTGAGTAAAGTAATGGCGTACGAGTAACGTGCAAAGTACGGAGTTAAGAGTCGACGGAGACGCACAAGAAGAGGGCGATTTTTCTTCTTGCGAAATCTTAAATACTAAAGTTAATGGTAAGCATACATAGGCGTACCAGAAACCAAAAGGTCATCAACGGTACTTCTTCGAGATTTGTCCTTGTAACTTGCCTAACTTTAACAATATAATTGGGTTTTATTGGAGGGCGGTTATGACCAGAACCGAGAACGTGTCTAAATTCTAGTACGCACAAAAGGTCGGCAAGGAGTTTTATTACATAGTTAGTCTAAGATCAAACGAAATGCGGACCAACATCTGGTCATACGGGCAAAGTGGCAAGAAAAACGAGTAATGTTCATAGGCGTAGCACACGGGTTCCTTACATACTAGTCACAGATTTAATACTAGGCTTATGAAGAATACAACTTATCGAACTAATAGATTAAATTAATTATCGGATATTCTGTCCTCTACACAAGCCCTAACAATTAATAGTAACTCTTTTTTTAATATTACGCAGAAGAACGCAATAAGTATCAAGTTAAAAGTGAGAGTTATTGTTTCCCAAAAGCAGTTTCTCTGAGACTGTAAACTTCAGAGTGGTCCTTAAGAAAGTCCAATCAACCATCGACTCCACACTAGAGGAATAAAGTTTGATCTTCGAATCGCGAAATACAATTGTTTCTACGAATTTCGAATCAAACAAACTTCCTCTATTGGACCCAATACACATATCTTTTCTCATCCGAATTGATAAAATAAAATTTTGACTACTCACTAAAAATGACTTTCTTCTAATCGTCAACAGTCCAAGCTCCGTATTCTCTTACAAAATTAAGACGGGCATTCACATTTTTTTTACTAAGGTAAGGTTTTTTAGCAGGTCTTCCAGTTTTAGCTCACTATTCTGTAGTCTTCTTCTCACAATACGCTAACTTACTGAACAAATTTGGTTTTCGTCTAAAATGTCTTTTATTTCTCTGGAAGTAATACATGGATTTTGCTATGTTTGCCTTAAAATTAATCTATCAGCAGCAATAGTAGTTTTTTTACGTCTTCCAGTTTTTCGACAAGGGAGAACATTGCCGTGGATAAGAAATTGTTTAATAATTTGTGAAACTGTAGCTCTTAATAATGAATATTTTCTAGCAATATCGGCTTGCAATAGCTAGCAATATATATTTTTCATAATCAGCAATAATTCTGGATTTTATGTCACTTGATCAAGCAACTCCTGGTGCCATTTTATTAAATTAGGAACACACAAAATCAATTCACTGTTAAAAAAACAACAATTGAATAAAATCAGTTTTTAAACCATTCGTTAATACATTGTCAAATTATTTTTGTGGAGTCGCACTCAAAGCCAACTATTTTTTATCTATAAAATAAGGCGATAAACAATTAGTACGAAAACAAGGAATTTATCAATAAATAGTTTAAGGCTTGCTATTTTATTTTTATGGATTTTGTTGGCCAGGTATGGTTTTTTAATTTTTGAAATAGAAAATTTCTTCATATATAGGAATGTCAATTTACTTTTGGCCAACAGTGTATATTCTCTGATTTAATTTAAATTGAAACGCTAAATTTCCTTTACTGTTACGTTTAGTTATAACTTTCTCCTTTGCTTCATATGTTTTTCTTATAACATTTTTGTATAACGAAGTAGGTGTATCTACATGTGAAGAAATGTAATCCGAATAGAACCCAGGATTGATTAAATCGAGAAGATTCTCGACTTTGTATATCCCAAGATTTATTGGTGGGACGTGTATTTAGTTACACTATGTGTCCTCCTGTTATGTGCGATAATCGCGTAAGGCATTAAATCGGATACAGATTTTACTTTATCTTTCTGTTTCAATATTCTTAGATGTTCTCTCAGAGTGGAATGGAAACGTTCAACTGGTGAATTTGATTCGTGGTGTTTCGGGATAGTAAAATGAATTATTTTTTGTACCTTTAGTAATTCTTTTTGAAGAGTGTTATTAAATTCGTCGCTATAATCACATATTATTGAATCAGAGTATCTGAAAAATTAAAAATAATTGATCAATTTATCGCAAACCGATTTTGAATTTTTATCATAAGGATAAGCTTGATCAAATTTAAAAGATGTATCAAATATTGTAAGAAAGTTTTGTCCCTTGAAGATGAACGGATCGATGTGTAACATTTGAAACAGTTTTGAAGGCGTCTCGGTTTTGACTAAAGGTACATAAGATTTCAATTTACTATATTTTACTGCTTGACAAATAGTACAATTGAAGCGTTTATCGAAAAAACAACACATGTCCATTTTACGCAAAAATGAATTTTATGTAAATATACATAAGGCTGATCTTACAGCACATCCCTAAGCTACTCTAGTAGTTCTGAGTGGTTTCTTTTTCGTCCTGTTCCTAAAAATGTTTACTTGTTACTAAAGGATATTATATTATAGTATATTACTTTTCCAAAATATGTCAAAGAAGTTTTATTTTATGTTTTTTAACCATTATTTTTGAAATATAATTTCCAAAATGTTTGCAATATGACCAGTTCTTTGGGTAAATAGCCCAGAAAAAGCCTGTTGTCAAAATATGGAAACATAACCAGTTTTTTTCATCTCTCCAACTTTTACCTTTTCGGATATGTGTTATTTTTCAAATAAACGCTCCGCTTGTTTATACTGTGTGTCCACGGATGAACTTCACTATACTTGTAATATATTTTATTTTCAGTTTTTCGGAAAAAGTCAGTCTTCTAATTTCTTTTGCTTGTCGTATAAATATTGTTAAATTGGAATTAGATTAGAAAAATATTTCAGCCTTTATTTAAGTTCATATCTAATCGTTATTTAGCTTGATTTATTTTTGTTATTCCTTGCTGGTTCTGCTTAGAGCTAATTTTCTTGGGGTACAAATAATATCAGAATCAGCATCGCCAATTGCTTTTCTTAATCGTAAAATATATCAGTTGTAGTTCAGTCCATTTTGGTCGCTCATTATAGTCAGAAGTTCAATATACCTATATAATAAACTCTTTTCGTATCGACTGATGTTTAAATTAACAAATACGATTCACGTTAAGAAACGTTGATTTTGATGTACAGGGTACGCAAAAAATGTAAAAATGTAGATTTTCCAAATTGAAATTTTTGAATAAAACTTTTTTAAAGCATCAAAATGAAAGAGCTTAGAAGGAGAAATCGAAAAGCCGAATAAAGTTTTTCTATAGGGTTTGTGGTTGCTGCGATTTTTAATATTTAAGTTTTTCGATTCGGGTGATTCATTCTTGACTTGATTCAATTATCTGGGTATTATTTTGAGAAGTTGGGTCGTTATCTCGTTCTGTGAATAACAATATCAAGACTGCTGTGTTCAAATAACGCCTACGTGATATCTCTACATTATTTGTCAACATTTGTGTGAACAGTGAAGTGAATACACACTTTAATTTTTCCAGAAAGATGCTTATCTTAGAGCAGTGCATTTACTTGATCAAATCTATTTGTATCGAAGAGATCTCCTACAAATACGCAATTGAAATTTTCAATGGGAAATTTCCCAGTGTATACATTTCTGTTAATACTTTAAAAAATTTGGTACGTAAATTCGACGTTTACGGTAATATTAAATATGTAAAAAAAAAACAAAAAAGACTTATGATGAAAATGATGCAGCAACAATTTAGAGTTATCTATAAAAATATAGAGTTATAATTATAATAGAGTTATAATCAGTTAGTATTAATCCCCGACTTTAAGAGCAAGAGCGAATCAGGTTAGTTCAGGTTGTGGGTGGCATTTCTAAAAGTGACGTAAACAATATTCTGTCCGAAAATAAATTTCACGTATTCAAACTAACTTTTATTCATAAACTTCAAGAAGGCGATAGTTTATACAGACTAGAATTCTCTTTACTAATAGGTGAACGCATACTAGAAAGCCGTCATTTTTACCATAATATCAGATTCACTGACGAATCTGCGTTCACTACAAATGGGATAATTTCTACTCAAAATGATCATTTTTGGACAAAAGAAAATTTCCACTTTAAGCTTCATACAAATAGTCGGAAATTTAAGAAAGTTAACGTATGGTATGCATTTATGTTCAATAAAGTAATTTTTTACCCATTTTTCTTGGAAAGAAGACTGAACACAAATTATTATTTGGAAATTCTTAATGAATATTTTATGCATCAATTAGATTAAGACAATTTAGAATTTAGAAGAAATATGGTATTTCAGCAAGATGGCTGCCCAACGCATAGTATACTGGTTGTCACAAATTGGCTTAATGAACATGTCCCCCAAAAATGGATAGCTCGTCCTGAACCGATATACTGGCCACCACGGTCTCCTTACTTTACTGCAATTGATTATTTTCTGTGAGATTACCTTAAGCAAAAAGTTTATACTACAGACATGTAAGATAATATTGAGGTTTTAAAAACCAGAGTTACTGACGCCATTGCTACAGTGACACCAGATATAATTCACAATGCTTATTACGAATTTCGAAAAAGGATGGAGAAATGTATCGACGTTGGAAGGTTCCATGTTGAATAAATTTTACTGTTTGTCATTTATCTCAGTGTAATAAGTTAAATAAATTATTTATTTTTTCCAGCTATTAGATTTTTAAGTAAAATATCACGACAACCACAAATCCTATCGAAAAACTTTATTCGGCTTTTCGATTTCTCCTTCCAAGCTTTTTCATTTTGATGCATCAAAAAGTTTAATTCAAAAACGTTTAATTTGGAAAATTTATATTTTTACATTTTTGCGCACCCTGTAAGCCACGTAAAATGTTTTTCATGACACGTTGGAAGGTCGCCGCTGTATTTTTCAAACCAAATGGCATTCGAACGAATTTGTAACATCCTAATTCAGTACAAAATTTCGTTTTAGGCATATCGTCCTTCATTTGAATGTGATAAAAATATTTGACTTTCCCAGTTTACCTAGAATTTCGTTAATACAAGGTAATGGGAACTTATTTTCGATCTTTCGTTCATTTAATTTACTAAAATCAATTATTAAATGCCATCTTTGAGTTTTATATTGGTTTTTCTTTTTGAAACTATCGATATTGGAACAGAACAAGATAAATTCGATGTCATAATAATATTTTGATTTAATTAATAACTTAGACACTTGTTTTTTAATCTCTTCGCAAATGGACTTTAGGACCTCTGTAATGTTTGGTAAAAATTGAGGTTTCATTTATGAGTTTAATTTCGTCTGTCGTTGCATTTAAAAAAGATAAAGGAATTTTTTCGCAATGAAATATATCTCAAAATTTATGATAAAGTTTCCGTGTTTTTTCCTTTTTTTCTCTCTTACAGAGACTCAAGTTAATATTTTTTAGATTTTCTTTTAATAAGTTATCAAATTCTTAATCAACATTTTCGTTTAATTCGGGATGATTGTTAAAATTAAATTCTGCTGAATTTAGTGGTTTAACGTCCAATGAATTATATTTCAACAGAATTCTCTACTTGATTTAAAGATGTTGTACATACATGCAAAATGATTCTTAACTTTTATTAGACATTCATGAATTTCTATATTACCTTCATTTTGTTAATTTAATATTCCTATTCCTTTTTTATTTTTGTGGATACTTTGATTTGTTGAATTGTTCTTGATTGAATGATATATGCAGGATTTGCTTTGAAATTTTTATTGTAAATTTCATTTTCAATTTTTCCTTGATAACGTATAGGAATTTTCTTTGAGGGTAATTGTAATACGTTTGTTGAGGTTCCTTCGATAAACGAAAACCACGAAAACAACAATTTGGTTTACGAAAGTGGACTGTATTAAATTTCACTTATATAAATAATGGTAAAGTATTGGTCTAAGTATGAAGTGGGAGTTTGCTTAGTTGGGAAGATTACAAACTACGTTTACGATCACATGTCTGGAGCAAGCACCGGTCAGAAGAAAAAGAGCAAAATTACTGCGATCATCCCTTAAGTACTAAACCCGAGGAACTCCAACCAGGGGCGCACCAGTACCAGAAGCCCTTACGGGCAATGGTCGCGCCTAAGGTCATAAATAGTCGCCATCTAGCAAATACCTATACAAGTCGCTTTCATTGAAGTATGGCAAATCCGCCGAACTACGGATCGCGGCAATGGTCCAATTAAGAAAGCTTCCTTTGACGAATAGCGTATTTCCCAGCCATAAAGAGCCCTTCGATATGGCCTGATGGGTACTATGGCCTGGCGCCCAGATGGACTCCTTCAAATACGTATCGATGCACATGGGCGTAACTTAAGGGATGAAAGTACAAAACAAATTAACTAAGCAAACTACGCCAAGAAACAATAACCTAAAGTCCTTAACAACGTTTGAACTGAAATCTAATGTTGCGTTTAATTGTGTAATTAAATCTATACCTATTAATCCGTCGTATTTGTTGGAAAAATCAAGTAGATAATATTTATGATATCCCTTAGTTTCAAATGTATGAAAGATTGGCATTGTTGCAACTTCTTTATTATAGGAGGTGGCATGCACGGTTTGAATTTGAAAATATTCTTCTGTTACAAAATTTGGAAAATATTTACATGTTAAATTTGTATTGATGAATCTACGAGTATTACCTGTATCTAATAAAAATTTCGCGTTTAATTCTGATATAAAAATGAATGGTAATTCTATATTACATAGAATCATTCACGGTGAGTGGCACATTAAAAGTTAACGAGGTTCTAATATATCTAAAAATCTTAAATTTTGGATACCGATATAAAGGAGTTTGATCAATTGAATTGATGGTAATTTTACTAGAGCTAAAGAGCTACTTGATTGGTGTTCTAAGTAATCATTAGAAGTAGGATTAAGTAAATTTATAAAAAGTCTACAAAACAATACACAAGAATATCCCAACAATATAGATGTAGTATTATAATGATATATGAAAATATTAAAAGTTATTCATGGTTACCCTCCTCATTATAGTGCTGGTTCAGAGGTTGATAGCCAAACTCTTGTTTATGAACTAGTAAATAACAATGAGGTACAAGTATTTACTAGGTATGAAAATAGCTTTTCACCTGATTTTTATTATACTACAGTCCTAAATCGTAGTGATTCGCCCCGGATTTTACTGCATTTAATTAATATACCCACAGCTAAATATCATTACAAAATTAATGAAAAAATAGATATAAAATTTAAAAAAGTAATAGATAAGTTTCAGCCAGATTTTATACATTTTGGTCATCTTAATTATCTATCAATTACTTTACCAGAAGTTGCTTTTAAAGACAATATAGCTGTAATTTTTACGCTACATGACTTTTGGTTAATGCGTCCAAGAGGAGGGTTTATTCAACGTACATAATTCTGAAGATTTATTACGGCTTTGTGATGAACAAAAAAATCAAAAACGTGCAATCCAATGGTACAAGGAATATTTTACAGGAGATGAAGAATTCCTGAATTTAGACTTAAACTATTGGGAGCAATGGGTTGC
Organism: Euwallacea similis; assembly: GCF_039881205.1. Taxonomy (NCBI): domain Eukaryota; kingdom Metazoa; phylum Arthropoda; class Insecta; order Coleoptera; family Curculionidae; genus Euwallacea; species Euwallacea similis. Next base: position 69,726 of record NW_027098697.1, read on the forward strand.
AACTAGAATGAAGCACACGAGAAAAATAATAGACTATACTATAGATTACTTTATTTCCCCATCGAAATTCTTGATGGATAAATTTACTCAGGATTAATTTGCACACTTAATGTTCCGATAAACAAAATTTCTTATATTGATTATGTTTTGATCTAAATCGTCTTAAGAATAGAAATTCATGTACAACTAAAAGAGAAGTATGTACAAGAAAAAGAGTTTATTTTTGGTTACATTTTTATTTTACTGGTATTGATGTTTTATTGGTTGGTTATTGGCACTCATATCGTCGAGAAAGGTGTTGACCTATTATTAAAGGCTTTTTCTCACTTATCATCTAAAGCAAAATTTAGAATTTGGGAAGCAGTGTTATGTACCCCGATGCAGGGAGATAGGTTTTGACAACAAAAACGCGTTGGTTCTACTAGTCACTACTATAATCAACTATTCTGGTCGAGGTTCTATTGGGAAGTGTACGTGTTTTTACCCCCAAGCTGTATTTATGTATATATCTAATCAAATAGAGGGGTGATTACAAAACTAATTACTATGTAATGTCTATTGGAAAAACTCCGGACCTTGGCTTAATTACTTTATCTGTGGGGCCAAGGTTAAGTTAGTATTATTGGTTGGGCCAAAGGCCGAGTTAGTACAGAACAAATACAATTCTTCATGAGAAATACAAATAAGCTCGAATATCAGTTAATTTATCCTAATTCATAAGATAGGTACATTACAGCAGCAAGAGAAGGAACTAAAGCTTTAAAAGTGATTACCAATCAGTTTTTACCTATCGTTAAAGAAAAAATAGAATGAATGGTATGTTGGTGCAATAGTCGTTCCTTCAATTTGGGGTGAAAATTCATCGTTAGTAACACATGAAACACAACAACTTATAATACCAGTTATAATAGCCGATTATAATGGCATGGTAGAATATGTTAGAGATGGACTATTATTTAAGCACAGAGATGCAAGTAGTTTGTCAGAAAAAATGCAAGTCTTATCTACAGATCAGGAGTTATACAGTAAACTTAGCCAAAAAAGCTATCCTTATATTGAAAATGAAAATATACCTTCTATAAGTAAGCATACTAAGAAACTTAACAAGATTTATCATATCGTTGTTGAAAAGAAAGGCAAATCGGTAACTGTGAAACCTGATCCTTGGAGAATTACTTTTGATACTAATCCAGATTATTGCAATTTTGGTTGTATAATGTACAAATATTTTTCACCATACAGTAAAGTTAAAGAGGAGAAGAAAGCTAAAGGGATGAAATACTCCACAAAATATTCTCGATGAAATAGCCAATGTGGTATTGCATATATATTAAATTCATTTCACCACAATAAAAGGAACCAAAATTCGTGATTTAAAAAAAAATTCTTAAAAAGCGTTGTTAAATTTAACAAATATTATTTAAATTGGTTACTAGTTGAAGAATGTTACTTGTTAATTTTTTTTTCATATGTAAATAAAGTACGTTATATATGTCGGAGATTTATTAGTTTTTAAGATGA
>NW_027098698.1:0-68000 GCF_039881205.1 Euwallacea similis
CGGTCGATTTGAGCAAATTCCTTGATGAAACGATCGTTTCTGACCGATTTCGCTCGTTTCTGCCTGTTTTAGTCATTTTGGCCCGTTTTCATCCATTTGGTTCTGTTTCCATACAAAATAGACAGATTTGGCCGATTTGAGCAAATTCCTTGATGAAACAATCGTTTCTGACCGATTTCGCTCGTTTCTGCCTGTTTTAGTCATTTTGGCACGTTTTCATCCATTTGGTTCTGTTTCCATCCAAAATAGACAGATTTGGCCGAAATAAGCCAAATCGGTCGATTTGAGCAAATTCCTTGATGAAACGATCGTTTCTGACCGATTTCGCTCGTTTCTGCCTGTTTTAGCCATTTTGGCACGTTTTCATCCATTTGGTACTGTTTCCATCCAAAGTAGACAGATTTGGCCGATTTGAGCAAATTCCTTGATGAAACAATCGTTTCTGACCGATTTCGCTCGTTTCTGCCTGTTTTAGTCATTTTGGCACGTTTTCATCCATTTGGTTCTCTTTCCATCCAAAATAGACAGATTTGGCCGAAATAAGCGAAATCGGTCGATTTGAGCAAATTCCTTGCTGAAACGATCGTTTCTGACCGATTTCGCTCGTTTCTGCCTGTTTTAGTCATTTTGGCACGTGTTCATCCATTTGGTACTGTTTCCATCCAAAATAGACAAATGTGGCCGATTTGAGCAAATTCCTTGATGAAACGATCGTTTCTGACCGATTTCGCTCGTTTCTGCCTGTTTTAGTCATTTTGGCACGTTTTCATCCATTTGGTACTGTTTCCATCCAAAATAGACAAATGTGGCCGATTTGAGCAAATTCCTTGATGAAACGATCGTTTCTGACCGATTTCGCTCGTTTCTGCCTGTTTTAGTCATTTTGGCACGTTTTCATCCATTTGGTTCTCTTTCCATCCAAAATAGACAGATTTGGCCGAAATAAGCGAAATCGGTCGATTTGAGCAAATTCCTTGCTGAAACGATCGTTTCTGACCGATTTCGCTCGTTTCTGCCTGTTTTAGTCATTTTGGCACGTGTTCATCCATTTGGTACTGTTTCCATCCAAAATAGACAAATGTGGCCGATTTGAGCAAATTCCTTGATGAAACGATCGTTTCTGACCGATTTCGCTCGTTTCTGCCTGTTTTAGTCATTTTGGCACGTTTTCATCCATTTGGTACTGTTTCCATCCAAAATAGACAGATTTGGCCGAAATAAGCCAAATCGGTCGATTTGAGCAAATTCCTTGCTGAAACGATCGTTTCTGACCGATTTCGCTCGTTTCTGCCTGTTTTAGTCATTTTGGCACGTGTTCATCCATTTGGTACTGTTTCCATCCAAAATAGACAAATGTGGCCGATTTGAGCAAATTCCTTGATGAAACGATCGTTTCTGACCGATTTCGCTCGTTTCTGCCTGTTTTAGTCATTTTGGCACGTTTTCATCCATTTGGTACTGTTTCCATCCAAAATAGACAAATGTGGCCGATTTGAGCAAATTCCTTGATGAAACGATCGTTTCTGACCGATTTCGCTCGTTTCTGCCTGTTTTAGTCATTTTGGCACGTTTTCATCCATTTGGTTCTGTTTCCATCCAAAATAGACAGATTTGGCCGAAATAAGCCAAATCAGTCGATTTGAGCAAATTCCTTGATGAAACGATCGTTTCTGACCGATTTCGCTCGTTTCTGCCTGTTTTAGTCATTTTGGCCCGTTTTCATCCATTTGGTTCTGTTTCCATACAAAATAGACAGATTTGGCCGATTTGAGCAAATTCCTTGATGAAACGATCGTTTCTGACCGATTTCGCTCGTTTCTGCCTGTTTTAGTCATTTTGGCACGTTTTCATCCATTTGGTTCTGTTTCCATCCAAAATAGACAGATTTGGCCGAAATAAGCCAAATCGGTCGATTTGAGCAAATTCCTTGATGAAACGATCGTTTCTGACCGATTTCGCTCGTTTCTGCCTGTTTTAGCCATTTTGGCACGTTTTCATCCATTTGGTACTGTTTCCATCCAAAGTAGACAGATTTGGCCGATTTGAGCAAATTCCTTGATGAAACAATCGTTTCTGACCGATTTCGCTCGTTTCTGCCTGTTTTAGTCATTTTGGCACGTTTTCATCCATTTGGTTCTCTTTCCATCCAAAATAGACAGATTTGGCCGAAATAAGCGAAATCGGTCGATTTGAGCAAATTCCTTGCTGAAACGATCGTTTCTGACCGATTTCGCTCGTTTCTGCCTGTTTTAGTCATTTTGGCACGTGTTCATCCATTTGGTACTGTTTCCATCCAAAATAGACAAATGTGGCCGATTTGAGCAAATTCCTTGATGAAACGATCGTTTCTGACCGATTTCGCTCGTTTCTGCCTGTTTTAGTCATTTTGGCACGTTTTCATCCATTTGGTACTGTTTCCATCCAAAATAGACAGATTTGGCCGAAATAAGCCAAATCGGTCGATTTGAGCAAATTCCTTGCTGAAACGATCGTTTCTGACCGATTTCGCTCGTTTCTGCCTGTTTTAGTCATTTTGGCACGTGTTCATCCATTTGGTACTGTTTCCATCCAAAATAGACAAATGTGGCCGATTTGAGCAAATTCCTTGATGAAACGATCGTTTCTGACCGATTTCGCTCGTTTCTGCCTGTTTTAGTCATTTTGGCACGTTTTCATCCATTTGGTACTGTTTCCATCCAAAATAGACAAATGTGGCCGATTTGAGCAAATTCCTTGATGAAACGATCGTTTCTGACCGATTTCGCTCGTTTCTGCCTGTTTTAGTCATTTTGGCACGTTTTCATCCATTTGGTTCTGTTTCCATCCAAAATAGACAGATTTGGCCGAAATAAGCCAAATCGGTCGATTTGAGCAAATTCCTTGATGAAACGATCGTTTCTGACCGATTTCGCTCGTTTCTGCCTGTTTTAGTCATTTTGGCCCGTTTTCATCCATTTGGTTCTGTTTCCATACAAAATAGACAGATTTGGCCGATTTGAGCAAATTCCTTGATGAAACAATCGTTTCTGACCGATTTCGCTCGTTTCTGCCTGTTTTAGTCATTTTGGCACGTTTTCATCCATTTGGTTATGTTTCCATCCAAAATAGACACATTTGGCCGAAATAAGCCAAATCGGTCGATTTGAGCAAATTCCTTGATGAAACGATCGTTTCTGAACGATTTCGCTCGTTTCTGCCTGTTTTAGTCATTTTGGCACGTTTTCATCCATTTGGTACTGTTTCCATCCAAAATAGACAAATGTGGCCGATTTGAGCAAATTCCTTGATGAAACGATCGTTTCTGACCGATTTCGCTCGTTTCTGCCTGTTTTAGTCATTTTGGCACGTTTTCATCCATTTGGTACTGTTTCCATCCAAAATAGACAAATGTGGCCGATTTGAGCAAATTCCTTGATGAAACGATCGTTTCTGACCGATTTCGCTCGTTTCTGCCTGTTTTAGTCATTTTGGCACGTTTTCATCCATTTGGTTCTCTTTCCATCCAAAATAGACAGATTTGGCCGAAATAAGCGAAATCGGTCGATTTGAGCAAATTCCTTGCTGAAACGATCGTTTCTGACCGATTTCGCTCGTTTCTGCCTGTTTTAGTCATTTTGGCACGTGTTCATCCATTTGGTACTGTTTCCATCCAAAATAGACAAATGTGGCCGATTTGAGCAAATTCCTTGATGAAACGATCGTTTCTGACCGATTTCGCTCGTTTCTGCCTGTTTTAGTCATTTTGGCACGTTTTCATCCATTTGGTACTGTTTCCATCCAAAATAGACAGATTTGGCCGAAATAAGCCAAATCGGTCGATTTGAGCAAATTCCTTGCTGAAACGATCGTTTCTGACCGATTTCGCTCGTTTCTGCCTGTTTTAGTCATTTTGGCACGTGTTCATCCATTTGGTACTGTTTCCATCCAAAATAGACAAATGTGGCCGATTTGAGCAAATTCCTTGATGAAACAATCGTTTCTGACCGATTTCGCTCGTTTCTGCCTGTTTTAGCCATTTTGGCACGTTTTCATCCATTTGGTACTGTTTCCATCCAAAATAGACAAATGTGGCCGATTTGAGCAAATTCCTTGATGAAACGATCGTTTCTGACCGATTTCGCTCGTTTCTGCCTGTTTTAGTCATTTTGGCACGTTTTCATCCATTTGGTACTGTTTCCATCCAAAATAGACAAATGTGGCCGATTTGAGCAAATTCCTTGATGAAACAATCGTTTCTGACCGATTTCGCTCGTTTCTGCCTGTGTTAGTCATTTTGGCACGTTTTCATCCATTTGGTACTGTTTCCATCCAAAATAGACAAATGTGGCCGATTTGAGCAAATTCCGTGATGAAACGATCGTTTCTGACCGATTTCGCTCGTTTCTGCCTGTTTTAGTCATTTTGGCACGTTTTCATCCATTTGGTTCTGTTTCCATCCAAAGTAGACAAATTTGGCCGAAATAAGCGAAATCGGTCGATTTGAGCAAATTCCTTGCTGAAACGATCGTTTCTGACCGATTTCGCTCGTTTCTGCCTGTTTTAGTCATTTTGGCACGTTTTCATCCATTTGGTTCTCTTTCCATCCAAAATAGACAGATTTGGCCGAAATAAGCGAAATCGGTCGATTTGAGCAAATTCCTTGCTGAAACGATCGTTTCTGACCGATTTCGCTCGTTTCTGCCTGTTTTAGTCATTTTGGCACGTGTTCATCCATTTGGTACTGTTTCCATCCAAAATAGACAAATGTGGCCGATTTGAGCAAATTCCTTGATGAAACGATCGTTTCTGACCGATTTCGCTCGTTTCTGCCTGTTTTAGTCATTTTTCCACGTTTTCATCCATTTGGTACTGTTTCCATCCAAAATAGACAAATGTGGCCGATTTGAGCAAATTCCTTGATGAAACGATCGTTTCTGACCGATTTCGCTCGTTTCTGCCTGTTTTAGTCATTTTGGCACGTTTTCATCCATTTGGTTCTGTTTCCATCCAAAATAGACAGATTTGGCCGAAATAAGCCAAATCGGTCGATTTGAGCAAATTCCTTGATGAAACGATCGTTTCTGACCGATTTCGCTCGTTTCTGCCTGTTTTAGTCATTTTGGCCCGTTTTCATCCATTTGGTTCTGTTTCCATACAAAATAGACAGATTTGGCCGATTTGAGCAAATTCCTTGATGAAACAATCGTTTCTGACCGATTTCGCTCGTTTCTGCCTGTTTTAGTCATTTTGGCACGTTTTCATCCATTTGGTTATGTTTCCATCCAAAATAGACACATTTGGCCGAAATAAGCCAAATCGGTCGATTTGAGCAAATTCCTTGATGAAACGATCGTTTCTGAACGATTTCGCTCGTTTCTGCCTGTTTTAGTCATTTTGGCACGTTTTCATCCATTTGGTACTGTTTCCATCCAAAATAGACAAATGTGGCCGATTTGAGCAAATTCCTTGATGAAACGATCGTTTCTGACCGATTTCGCTCGTTTCTGCCTGTTTTAGTCATTTTGGCACGTTTTCATCCATTTGGTACTGTTTCCATCCAAAATAGACAAATGTGGCCGATTTGAGCAAATTCCTTGATGAAACGATCGTTTCTGACCGATTTCGCTCGTTTCTGCCTGTTTTAGTCATTTTGGCACGTTTTCATCCATTTGGTTCTCTTTCCATCCAAAATAGACAGATTTGGCCGAAATAAGCGAAATCGGTCGATTTGAGCAAATTCCTTGCTGAAACGATCGTTTCTGACCGATTTCGCTCGTTTCTGCCTGTTTTAGTCATTTTGGCACGTGTTCATCCATTTGGTACTGTTTCCATCCAAAATAGACAAATGTGGCCGATTTGAGCAAATTCCTTGATGAAACGATCGTTTCTGACCGATTTCGCTCGTTTCTGCCTGTTTTAGTCATTTTGGCACGTTTTCATCCATTTGGTACTGTTTCCATCCAAAATAGACAGATTTGGCCGAAATAAGCCAAATCGGTCGATTTGAGCAAATTCCTTGCTGAAACGATCGTTTCTGACCGATTTCGCTCGTTTCTGCCTGTTTTAGTCATTTTGGCACGTGTTCATCCATTTGGTACTGTTTCCATCCAAAATAGACAAATGTGGCCGATTTGAGCAAATTCCTTGATGAAACAATCGTTTCTGACCGATTTCGCTCGTTTCTGCCTGTTTTAGCCATTTTGGCACGTTTTCATCCATTTGGTACTGTTTCCATCCAAAATAGACAAATGTGGCCGATTTGAGCAAATTCCTTGATGAAACGATCGTTTCTGACCGATTTCGCTCGTTTCTGCCTGTTTTAGTCATTTTGGCACGTTTTCATCCATTTGGTACTGTTTCCATCCAAAATAGACAAATGTGGCCGATTTGAGCAAATTCCTTGATGAAACAATCGTTTCTGACCGATTTCGCTCGTTTCTGCCTGTGTTAGTCATTTTGGCACGTTTTCATCCATTTGGTACTGTTTCCATCCAAAATAGACAAATGTGGCCGATTTGAGCAAATTCCGTGATGAAACGATCGTTTCTGACCGATTTCGCTCGTTTCTGCCTGTTTTAGTCATTTTGGCACGTTTTCATCCATTTGGTTCTGTTTCCATCCAAAGTAGACAAATTTGGCCGAAATAAGCGAAATCGGTCGATTTGAGCAAATTCCTTGCTGAAACGATCGTTTCTGACCGATTTCGCTCGTTTCTGCCTGTTTTAGTCATTTTGGCACGTTTTCATCCATTTGGTTCTCTTTCCATCCAAAATAGACAGATTTGGCCGAAATAAGCGAAATCGGTCGATTTGAGCAAATTCCTTGCTGAAACGATCGTTTCTGACCGATTTCGCTCGTTTCTGCCTGTTTTAGTCATTTTGGCACGTGTTCATCCATTTGGTACTGTTTCCATCCAAAATAGACAAATGTGGCCGATTTGAGCAAATTCCTTGATGAAACGATCGTTTCTGACCGATTTCGCTCGTTTCTGCCTGTTTTAGTCATTTTTCCACGTTTTCATCCATTTGGTACTGTTTCCATCCAAAATAGACAAATGTGGCCGATTTGAGCAAATTCCTTGATGAAACGATCGTTTCTGACCGATTTCGCTCGTTTCTGCCTGTTTTAGTCATTTTGGCACGTTTTCATCCATTTGGTTCTGTTTCCATCCAAAATAGACAGATTTGGCCGAAATAAGCCAAATCGGTCGATTTGAGCAAATTCCTTGATGAAACGATCGTTTCTGACCGATTTCGCTCGTTTCTGCCTGTTTTAGTCATTTTGGCCCGTTTTCATCCATTTGGTTCTGTTTCCATACAAAATAGACAGATTTGGCCGATTTGAGCAAATTCCTTGATGAAACAATCGTTTCTGACCGATTTCGCTCGTTTCTGCCTGTTTTAGTCATTTTGGCACGTTTTCATCCATTTGGTTATGTTTCCATCCAAAATAGACACATTTGGCCGAAATAAGCCAAATCGGTCGATTTGAGCAAATTCCTTGATGAAACGATCGTTTCTGAACGATTTCGCTCGTTTCTGCCTGTTTTAGTCATTTTGGCACGTTTTCATCCATTTGGTTCTGTTTCCATCCAAAGTAGACAGATTTGGCCGAAATAAGCCAAATCGGTCGATTTGAGCAAATTCCTTGATGAAACGATCGTTTCTGAACGATTTCGCTCGTTTCTGCCTGTTTTAGTCATTTTGGCACGTTTTCATCCATTTGGTACTGTTTCCATCCAAAGTAGACAAATGTGGCCGATTTGAGCAAATTCCTTGATGAAACGATCGTTTCTGAACGATTTCGCTCGTTTCTGCCTGTTTTAGTCATTTTGGCACGTTTTCATCCATTTGGTACTGTTTCCATCCAAAATAGACAAATGTGGCCGATTTGAGCAAATTCCTTGATGAAACGATCGTTTCTGACCGATTTCGCTCGTTTCTGCCTGTTTTAGTCATTTTGGCACGTTTTCATCCATTTGGTTCTGTTTCCATTCAAAATAGACGGATTTGGCCGAAATAAGCCAAATCGGTCGATTTGAGCAAATTCCTTGATGAAACGATCGTTTCTGACCGATTTCGCTCGTTTCTGCCTGTTTTAGTCATTTTGGCACGTGTTCATCCATTTGGTACTGTTTCCATCCAAAATAGACAAATGTGGCCGATTTGAGCAAATTCCTTGATGAAACGATCGTTTCTGACCGATTTCTGCTCGTTTCTGCCGGTTTTAGTCATTTTGGCACGTTTTCATCCATTTGGTACTGTTTCCATCCAAAGTAGACAGATTTGGCCGAAATAAGCCAAATCGGTCGATTTGAGCAAATTCCTTGATAAAACGATCGTTTCTGACCGATTTCGCTCGTTTCTGCCTGTTTTAGTCATTTTGGCACGTGTTCATCCATTTGGTACTGTTTCCATCCAAAATAGACAAATGTGGCCGATTTGAGCAAATTCCTTGATGAAACGATCGTTTCTGACCGATTTCGCTCGTTTCTGCCTGTTTTAGTCATTTTGGCACGTTTTCATCCATTTGGTACTGTTTCCATCCAAAGTAGACAGATTTGGCCGATTTGAGCAAATTCCTTGATGAAACAATCGTTTCTGACCGATTTCGCTCGTTTCTGCCTGTTTTAGTCATTTTGGCACGAGTTACATTATAGCAACATATAAGTTTCCATATAATAAATTACGCCGCAAATCTTGCTGACGATGTAACTATTTTCATATAAATAAGAAAATGTTCTAGATTAGAATTAATTAATATCTAATATTCATACTGTTGTTACCATTTAGTTAGAAGTCAGTTGTGAGAAATAAAGTTTTTTTTTAAAAATAAAGAACAACGTTACGAGTTGTTAACTCACGTTTTCATCCATTTGGTTCTCTTTCCATCCAAAATAGACAGATTTGGCCGAAATAAGCCAAATCGGTCGATTTGAGCAAATTCCTTGCTGAAACGATCGTTTCTGACCGATTTCGCTCGTTTCTGCCTGTTTTAGTCATTTTGGCACGTGTTCATCCATTTGGTACTGTTTCCATCCAAAGTAGACAGATTTGGCCGATTTGAGCAAATTTCTTGATGAAACGATCGTTTCTGACCGATTTCGCTCGTTTCTGCCTGTTTTAGTCATTTTGGCACGTTTTCATCCATTTGGTACTGTTTCCATCCAAAGTAGACAGATTTGGCCGATTTGAGCAAATTTCTTGATGAAACAATCGTTTCTGACCGATTTCGCTCGTTTCTGCCTGTTTTAGTCATTTTGGCACGTTTTCATCCATTTGGTACTGTTTCCATCCAAAATAGACAAATGTGGCCGATTTGAGCAAATTCCTTGATGAAACGATCGTTTCTGACCGATTTCGCTCGTTTCTGCCTGTTTTAGTCATTTTGGCACGTTTTCATCCATTTGGTTCTGTTTCCATCCAAAATAGACAGATTTGGCCGAAATAAGCCAAATCGGTCGATTTGAGCAAATTCCTTGCTGAAACGATCGTTTCTGACCGATTTCGCTCGTTTCTGCCTGTTTTAGTCATTTTGGCACGTGTTCATCCATTTGGTACTGTTTCCATCCAAAATAGACAAATGTGGCCGATTTGAGCAAATTCCTTGATGAAACGATCGTTTCTGACCGATTTCGCTCGTTTCTGCCGGTTTTAGTCATTTTGGCACGTTTTCATCCATTTGGTACTGTTTCCATCCAAAGTAGACAGATTTGGCCGAAATAAGCCAAATCGGTCGATTTGAGCAAATTCCTTGATAAAACGATCGTTTCTGACCGATTTCGCTCGTTTCTGCCTGTTTTAGTCATTTTGGCACGTTTTCATCCATTTGGTTCTGTTTCCATCCAAAGTAGACAGATTTGGCCGAAATAAGCCAAATCGGTCGATTTGAGCAAATTCCTTGATGAAACGATCGTTTCTGACCGATTTCGCTCGTTTCTGCCTGTTTTAGTCATTTTGGCACGTTTTCATCCATTTGGTACTGTTTCCATCCAAAATAGACAAATGTGGCCGATTTGAGCAAATTCCTTGATGAAACAATCGTTTCTGACCGATTTCGCTCGTTTCTGCCTGTTTTAGTCATTTTGGCACGTTTTCATCCATTTGGTACTGTTTCCATCCAAAATAGACAAATGTGGCCGATTTGAGCAAATTCCTTGATGAAACGATCGTTTCTGACCGATTTCGCTCGTTTCTGCCTGTTTTAGTCATTTTGGCACGTTTTCATCCATTTGGTACTGTTTCCATCCAAAGTAGACAGATTTGGCCGAAATAAGCAAAATCGGTCGATTTGAGCAAATTCCTTGATGAAACAATCGTTTCTGACCGATTTCGCTCGTTTCTGCCTGTTTTAGTCATTTTGGCACGTTTTCATCCATTTGGTACTGTTTCCATCCAAAATAGACAAATGTGGCCGATTTGAGCAAATTCCTTGATGAAACGATCGTTTCTGACCGATTTCGCTCGTTTCTGCCTGTTTTAGTCATTTTGGCACGTTTTCATCCATTTGGTACTGTTTCCATCCAAAATAGACAAATGTGGCCGATTTGAGCAAATTCCTTGATGAAACAATCGTTTCTGACCGATTTCGCTCGTTTCTGCCTGTGTTAGTCATTTTGGCACGTTTTCATCCATTTGGTACTGTTTCCATCCAAAATAGACAAATGTGGCCGATTTGAGCAAATTCCGTGATGAAACGATCGTTTCTGACCGATTTCGCTCGTTTCTGCCTGTTTTAGTCATTTTGGTACGTTTTCATCCATTTGGTTCTGTTTCCATCCAAAGTAGACAGATTTGGCCGAAATAAGCCAAATCGGTCGATTTGAGCAAATTCCTTGAGGAAGCGATCGTTTCTGACCGATTTCGCTCGTTTCTGCCTGTTTTAGTCATTTTGGCACGTTTTCATCCATTTGGTACTGTTTCCATCCAAAATAGACAAATGTGGCCGATTTGAGCAAATTCCTTGATGAAACAATCGTTTCTGACCGATTTCGCTCGTTTCTGCCTGTGTTAGTCATTTTGGCACGTTTTCATCCATTTGGTACTGTTTCCATCCAAAATAGACAAATGTGGCCGATTTGAGCAAATTCCGTGATGAAACGATCGTTTCTGACCGATTTTGCTCGTTTCTGCCTGTTTTAGTCATTTTGGCACGTTTTCATCCATTTGGTACTGTTTCCATCCAAAGTAGACAGATTTGGCCGAAATAAGCCAAATCGGTCGATTTGAGCAAATTCCTTGATGAAACAATCGTTTCTGACCGATTTCGCTCGTTTCTGCCTGTTTTAGTCATTTTGGCACGTTTTCATCCATTTGGTACTGTTTCCATCCAAAATAGACAAATGTGGCCGATTTGAGCAAATTCCTTGATGAAACGATCGTTTCTGACCGATTTCGCTCGTTTCTGCCTGTGTTAGTCATTTTGGCACGTTTTCATCCATTTGGTTCTGTTTCCATCCAAAGTAGACAAATTTGGCCGAAATAAGCCAAATCGGTCGATTGAGCAAATTCCTTGAGGAAACGATCGTTTCTGACCGATTTCGCTCGTTTCTGCCTGTTTTAGTCATTTTGGCACGTTTTCATCCATTTGGTTCTGTTTCCATCCAAAGTAGACAAATTTGGCCGAAATAAGCCAAATCGGTCGATTTGAGCAAATTCCTTGAGGAAACGATCGTTTCTGACCGATTTCGCTCGTTTCTGCCTGTTTTAGTCATTTTGGCACGTTTTCATCCATTTGGTACTGTTTCCATCCAAAATAGACAAATGTGGCCGATTTGAGCAAATTCCTTGATAAAACGATCGTTTCTGACCGATTTCGCTCGGTTCTGCCTGTTTTAGTCATTTTGGCACGTTTTCATCCATTTGGTACTGTTTCCATCCAAAATAGACAAATGTGGCCGATTTGAGCAAATTCCTTGATAAAACGATCGTTTCTGACCGATTTCGCTCGTTTCTGCCTGTTTTAGTCATTTTGGCACGTTTTCATCCATTTGGTACTGTTTCCATCCAAAATAGACAAATGTGGCCGATTTGAGCAAATTCCTTGATGAAACGATCGTTTCTGACCGATTTCGCTCGTTTCTGCCTGTTTTAGTCATTTTAGCACGTTTTCATCCATTTGGTACTGTTTCCATCCAAAATAGACAAATGTGGCCGATTTGAGCAAATTCCTTGATAAAACGATCGTTTCTGACCGATTTCGCTCGTTTCTGCCTGTTTTAGTCATTTTGGCACGTTTTCATCCATTTTGTACTGTTTCCATCCAAAATAGACAAATGTGGCCGATTTGAGCAAATTCCTTGATGAAACGATCGTTTCTGACCGATTTTGCTCGTTTCTGCCTGTTTTAGTCATTTTGGCACGTTTTCATCCATTTGGTACTGTTTCCATCCAAAGTAGACAGATTTGGCCGAAATAAGCCAAATCGGTCGATTTGAGCAAATTCCTTGATGAAACAATCGTTTCTGACCGATTTCGCTCGTTTCTGCCTGTTTTAGTCATTTTGGCACGTTTTCATCCATTTGGTACTGTTTCCATCCAAAATAGACAAATGTGGCCGATTTGAGCAAATTCCTTGATGAAACGATCGTTTCTGACCGATTTCGCTCGTTTCTGCCTGTTTTAGTCATTTTGGCACGTTTTCATCCATTTGGTACTGTTTCCATCCAAAATAGACAAATGTGGCCGATTTGAGCAAATTCCTTGATGAAACAATCGTTTCTGACCGATTTCGCTCGTTTCTGCCTGTGTTAGTCATTTTGGCACGTTTTCATCCATTTGGTACTGTTTCCATCCAAAATAGACAAATGTGGCCGATTTGAGCAAATTCCGTGATGAAACGATCGTTTCTGACCGATTTCGCTCGTTTCTGCCTGTTTTAGTCATTTTGGCACGTTTTCATCCATTTGGTTCTGTTTCCATCCAAAGTAGACAAATTTGGCCGAAATAAGCCAAATCGGTCGATTTGAGCAAATTCCTTGAGGAAACGATCGTTTCTGACCGATTTCGCTCGTTTCTGCCTGTGTTAGTCATTTTGGCACGTTTTCATCCATTTGGTACTGTTTCCATCCAAAGTAGACAGATTTGGCCGAAATAAGCCAAATCGGTCGATTTGAGCAAATTCCTTGATGAAACGATCGTTTCTGACCGATTTCGCTCGTTTCTGCCTGTTTTAGTCATTTTGGCACGTTTTCATCCATTTGGTTCTGTTTCCATCCAAAGTAGACAAATTTGACCGAAATAAGCCAAATCGGTCGATTTGAGCAAATTCCTTGATGAAACGATCGTTTCTGAACGATTTCGCTCGTTTCTGCCTGTTTTAGTTATTTTGGCACGTTTTCATCCATTTGGTATTGTTTCTATCCAAAATAGACAAATGTGGCCGATTTGAGCAAATTCCTTGATGAAACGATCGTTTCTGACCGATTTCGCTCGTTTCTGCCTGTTTTAGTCATTTTGGCACGTTTTCATCCATTTGGTACTGTTTCCATCCAAAGTAGACAGATTTGGCCGAAATAAGCAAAATCGGTCGATTTGAGCAAATTCCTTGATGAAACAATCGTTTCTGACCGATTTCGCTCGTTTCTGCCTGTTTTAGTCATTTTGGCACGTTTTCATCCATTTGGTACTGTTTCCATCCAAAATAGACAAATGTGGCCGATTTGAGCAAATTCCTTGATGAAACGATCGTTTCTGACCGATTTCGCTCGTTTCTGCCTGTTTTAGTCATTTTGGCACGTTTTCATCCATTTGGTACTGTTTCCATCCAAAATAGACAAATGTGGCCGATTTGAGCAAATTCCTTGATGAAACAATCGTTTCTGACCGATTTCGCTCGTTTCTGCCTGTGTTAGTCATTTTGGCACGTTTTCATCCATTTGGTACTGTTTCCATCCAAAATAGACAAATGTGGCCGATTTGAGCAAATTCCGTGATGAAACGATCGTTTCTGACCGATTTCGCTCGTTTCTGCCTGTTTTAGTCATTTTGGTACGTTTTCATCCATTTGGTTCTGTTTCCATCCAAAGTAGACAGATTTGGCCGAAATAAGCCAAATCGGTCGATTTGAGCAAATTCCTTGAGGAAGCGATCGTTTCTGACCGATTTCGCTCGTTTCTGCCTGTTTTAGTCATTTTGGCACGTTTTCATCCATTTGGTACTGTTTCCATCCAAAATAGACAAATGTGGCCGATTTGAGCAAATTCCTTGATGAAACAATCGTTTCTGACCGATTTCGCTCGTTTCTGCCTGTGTTAGTCATTTTGGCACGTTTTCATCCATTTGGTACTGTTTCCATCCAAAATAGACAAATGTGGCCGATTTGAGCAAATTCCGTGATGAAACGATCGTTTCTGACCGATTTTGCTCGTTTCTGCCTGTTTTAGTCATTTTGGCACGTTTTCATCCATTTGGTACTGTTTCCATCCAAAGTAGACAGATTTGGCCGAAATAAGCCAAATCGGTCGATTTGAGCAATTTCCTTGATGAAACAATCGTTTCTGACCGATTTCGCTCGTTTCTGCCTGTTTTAGTCATTTTGGCACGTTTTCATCCATTTGGTACTGTTTCCATCCAAAATAGACAAATGTGGCCGATTTGAGCAAATTCCTTGATGAAACGATCGTTTCTGACCGATTTCGCTCGTTTCTGCCTGTGTTAGTCATTTTGGCACGTTTTCATCCATTTGGTTCTGTTTCCATCCAAAGTAGACAAATTTGGCCGAAATAAGCCAAATCGGTCGATTTGAGCAAATTCCTTGAGGAAACGATCGTTTCTGACCGATTTCGCTCGTTTCTGCCTGTTTTAGTCATTTTGGCACGTTTTCATCCATTTGGTTCTGTTTCCATCCAAAGTAGACAAATTTGGCCGAAATAAGCCAAATCGGTCGATTTGAGCAAATTCCTTGAGGAAACGATCGTTTCTGACCGATTTCGCTCGTTTCTGCCTGTTTTAGTCATTTTGGCACGTTTTCATCCATTTGGTACTGTTTCCATCCAAAATAGACAAATGTGGCCGATTTGAGCAAATTCCTTGATAAAACGATCGTTTCTGACCGATTTCGCTCGTTTCTGCCTGTTTTAGTCATTTTGGCACGTTTTCATCCATTTGGTACTGTTTCCATCCAAAATAGACAAATGTGGCCGATTTGAGCAAATTCCTTGATAAAACGATCGTTTCTGACCGATTTCGCTCGTTTCTGCCTGTTTTAGTCATTTTGGCACGTTTTCATCCATTTGGTACTGTTTCCATCCAAAATAGACAAATGTGGCCGATTTGAGCAAATTCCTTGATGAAACGATCGTTTCTGACCGATTTCGCTCGTTTCTGCCTGTTTTAGTCATTTTAGCACGTTTTCATCCATTTGGTACTGTTTCCATCCAAAATAGACAAATGTGGCCGATTTGAGCAAATTCCTTGATAAAACGATCGTTTCTGACCGATTTCGCTCGTTTCTGCCTGTTTTAGTCATTTTGGCACGTTTTCATCCATTTTGTACTGTTTCCATCCAAAATAGACAAATGTGGCCGATTTGAGCAAATTCCTTGATGAAACGATCGTTTCTGACCGATTTTGCTCGTTTCTGCCTGTTTTAGTCATTTTGGCACGTTTTCATCCATTTGGTACTGTTTCCATCCAAAGTAGACAGATTTGGCCGAAATAAGCCAAATCGGTCGATTTGAGCAAATTCCTTGATGAAACGATCGTTTCTGACCGATTTCGCTCGTTTCTGCCTGTTTTAGTCATTTTGGCACGTTTTCATCCATTTGGTACTGTTTCCATCCAAAGTAGACAAAAGTTATGTTTCGTGGAACCGAAACAGCTTTTTTAAAAAAACACACACAAACACTAAAAACTTATTTTTCAAATTTATTAAAATCAACTTAGAGACTACTTGACAATTTAAGGAACGAGCTTCTAATGAATCATGAATGAATACTGAAACAATAATGAATCCTGACTAATGGCCGCTTAAACTATTTATTGTAATTTCTTGTCGTGTCAGCAATATAGTAATGTCGCAGCAGGCTTCGGCTTAGTCTAGATATTTCCATGATATAACTCCTCCCTCCTTGAGTTTCAACTTCTAGGGTAAGCGAGGAAGTTGAATAGCTTCTGTTGATGTTCTCCTTTGTTGGGTCTGCTTTTCCTTTTGGACTCTTGGTTGTATGCATTTTTTCCAAAATGTGGCTAGACAACAACTTGTTAGTATTAGATACATAATTTTGGTCCATATGCTCGGAGAGGCAGAGATTTCATCAAACGTCAGAAGTGGTTCTTCTTTCATCTGGAAAATTTCACCTTTTAGTTCGTGAAGTTTATCTAGTTTTAGCTCGGGAAGGTGTACACTTAAATTTAACATTTGTTCAATTTTATGATTGTTATTTAAGTCTGGAAATAATATGGGCTGCGAATATGTCTTTGAGGTTATCAGTTCGTTACGTACAAGTTTTTCACCAACAGTTACTTGACAACCTAAAGGTATTTGGCACAAAAATGTCCCCACTAAGTTCCTTGTTTCACTTTGTCGTCCTGGGCAAAGCATTTGTACAGATTTCTTCTTAGGACACACCAAAATCCATTTGTTGGTTGATCCTAGTCGGTCGATGACTACGTTTGCTATCTCGGCATGAGTTTGCTTACAAGTCGTCGGGGCTGTATTTGTACTAAGCAGCTTGACTTCACATGGGGCATTGTCCTGAATTTCTATAGGGCTTTCTTTAGCACACAAGTAGAGTTCTGGTATTATGTGTTGGCATCTCTTTTCGTAATACGCGTAGTGCAATTGACTAATTAACAAGAATTTATTTTGCGGTACAACAACCTTAAACAGACCTTTTATATAAATTGGAATGGCATACAGATGAAAATATTTAAAATCCTGATTGTTAACTATGGGAATATGTAAAATATATATAATTTTGTTATTCAAAATGAAACATTCTAAATCGATCATTTTTTCAAATAAAGGAATATTTTCAAAAGTTACAGCAAGTGGTAATTGATTTGATCCTAATTGACTTTGCAGGTTTATTAATTCTGTATAAAGATCTTTTGGTTTTATTACACTAGGATGTATCGTTTTGAGCTTAGCGAATACTAGCGAGTTTTCTATGTCCTGCAGTATTGAAGCGATTATTTCATACATGTTTATTATTTCACCAATTAGTTCTTTCAGAAATACACAATTTCTATCATCTATAACGTCTTTTACATATGGTAAAATCTTGTTTATCTTATCTTCAATTAATTTATCATTTTGAAATAATTGTTTCAATGTCTGATTAAATCTTTCTATTACGGTTATTGATAATGACCTTTGGTTTAAAATTCCTGTTTGTAATTTTCTTTGATTTTCTTCAAGGGTACTGATAAGTTGATCATATCTATCGCCATCGGATGCATCAAGATTTCCCGTAATCACTTTAAAGACAGAACCTATACCATTCATTATTCCTCTTTTTAATCTCCGTGAATGAGGTACAATTCTTTCAAACCTTTCTTCTGTTCTTTCTTTAGCAAATTTTAACATCTCCAGAAAATTTCCAAATTCGTCAAGATAAGGTTTTAAATGCTTAGTTTGATTTAATATTATCGTAATGTTTGTCGTCTTTGTTTGTAAAATGTTTATTTGTCTTATAATTGGATTCAGGTCATGATAATGTAACATGGTATGTTCATATTCAATTATTCTGGCATTCCCTATTTTGAGGGGCATGATACCGGGATTATCTTTAACCTCTGTAATTTCGATGGTTTCTTGAACTTGTGCCTCAAGTATTCCGACAAGAAAGCTGAAATATAATATTAACTAATTAGCATACTAAATAATTTGAAATTCTTCGTTTTGAAGGGTATTAATATATATATAAATCTAAAATTATTTTACAGAATCAAAGCTGTATCTATTTCTAAACGGTCTCTTTATATTATCCATATGGATCTTCTTCTGATTTATATCTACTACCGTTTTCCTATTAGGGTCGATCTTTTTAATCTGTATGGGGGGTTTAAAACTATCTCCTAATTTTTGTCTTGTGGGATTTTTTACATAAACCTTTTCTTGTGATTCGAATATATCTGGTTTGTCCCTATCTTCATTAAGTTTCTTTATCACCTTTTCTTTATTACCTATTAGCGATTCGTTTATTTTTCCGTATAAAATTTTTGCTTTGTCTTTATGTTCTGCTACATAGTTGGACATTAGAGTTTGATTCAGATCAATATTGAAAGGGTCTTCGCATTCGAGATGTCCATTAACAACGTCAATCGGTTTAAATTTTGTTGCAGAATGAATTGAGTGATTGTAGGCCAAAATTGCATATTTCATTTTTTGACTGATGGGCATTTCCGATTGCCCTTGGTTATTTAATAAACGTATGTGTTCTGTAAGGGTAGAATGCAACCTTTCGATTGGTCCATTCGATTGTGGATGATTTGGGGAGCAAAAATGAACTTCTATCTTATGCAAATTTAATAATTCTGTGATAACCGTATTCTTGAACTCAGTACCATTATCTGTTATTATCTTTTTCGGAATTCCATGATGGGAGAAAAAGAATATTAAATTATCCGCAATTTCTGTTGCTGCTAACGTATTTAATGGATAGGCTTGTGCGTATTTTGAAAAACTATCAATAATTGTTAAAAACTTAATTTTGTCTAGAGTATATGTGTCTAAATGTATTATTTCAAAGGGGCTGGTGGCTGTAGGAGTAATGTTCATTTCCATTCTTATTGGGTGCCTTGCGTACTTGCTTCTTTGACATATTTCACATTGGTCAATATATGTCTGAATAGATTCCTTGATATTGGGCCAGTAGTATTTATTTTTTATCCTTTTTTCTGTTTCCTCAATACCTCTGTGGTTTGTTTTTCCTTCGTGATAGGCCTGTATAACTTCTTGTATTTCATCTCTTTCTGTAACATCAACTAGTTTGATTGTGCACCGTTTGAATTTCAATGAAGGCCATTTAAAATTTTTCCTAATAATTTCACAAAACGGGGGGTATAAATTTGCATCCTCAAAATACACCGAATACAATTTATCTGGGATGACGTTTTCTACAATAAATTTCATTAAATCGTGTTCCATATTATCATCCGATAGTTGTAATATAAATCTTCTCTTTTTATTGAATAATTCTAATTTCTTTAATTTCGCCGGAGAATGATATACCCTTGAGACTATGACCTGGTTGGCACCATAATTTACTGCTGTCTCAGCAATTGGCATACCGACGATAGGATTTTGTTCGTCGTTAGTGTGTACGGTTTCATTTTCATCAACAGCTCCTATTTCAGTCTCAGGTTCCTTTATTGTTTGTTGATCTACGTCCGGTTGTACTATCATTGAAGCACGATCTATGTCGTCATTTTCTAGTTTATTCTGCGCGTCATTCGCATTACTGCTAGTGCTTGCATTTCCCATGTTTTCATTAAATTTGTTTATGTATTCCACTAATTCTGTAAATCCATCCGTTTCTTTAGTGTGCAGTTCTATACGACTTAAGGCGTCAGCATTCGTGTTTAGTCTACCCTTTTTGTAAATAATTTTGTAGTCGAATTCTTCTAGCTTAATTCGCCATCGCAAAAGTTTAGACGAGGGATCTTTTAAATTAAACAACCATTGCAAAGGTTTATGATCTGTAACGATATTGAATTGTTTTCCGTAAAGATAGGGCCTAAAATATTTGGTGGCCCATACAAGGCAAAGACATTCCTTTTCAATGGTGGAGTATTTTTGTTCAGATTCGTTAAGCGTTCGTGATGCATAAGCTACGGGGAGGTCTTGACCGATTGGTCCCTGTGATAACACGGCTCCTAAGGCTACATTGCTAGCATCACAAGTTAAATTAAAAGATTTCGACATATCTGGATATTGGAGTATCGGTTCGTTCATCAATAACGTCTTGCACGTTTCAAAGCATTCTATGAATTCCCGATTGTGTTCTATTTTAACATTATTTTTCAAACATCTCGTTAACGGTTTAGTTAACTTAGCAAAATTATTGATGAACTTCCTATAATATCCTAATAACCCTAAAAATCCTTTTATTTGTTTCGTGGTCGTAGGTATTGGATAATTTTTTATTGCTAAAATTTTGTCTGGGTTTGGTTTTACCCCGTCTGGTGTAATAATATGTCCCAGATAAGCTACTTCTCTTCTAAGAAACTCACTTTTATCCATCTGTATTTTAAAATTAGATTCTCTAAGTCTGTTAAACACGGATCTAAGTCTTTCTAGATGCTCTTGTAAAGACGTGGAAAAAATTATTATGTCGTCTAAATAAACTAAACATTTTTCATTCTGAATACCTCTTAAAATATTGTCCATGACCCTTTGAAACGTTGCCGGAGCATTCTTTAATCCGAATGGCATGCGTGTATATTCGAAGTGACCCTGTTCAGTATTAAATGCTGTTTTTTGCACATCGGCTTCCTCCATCTCAATTTGGTGGAATCCGCTCGCTAAATCTAATGTGCTAAAATACTGGCATTTGCCAAGCTTATCTAATAAATCTGTTATGTTGGGAAGTGGGTACTTGTCGTCGATAGTTTTCTCATTTAATTTTCGATAATCCACGCATACACGCCATTTTTGTTTTCCGGAAGCATCCTTTTTTTTTGGCACCACCCAAATTGGTGCAGACCAAGGCGAATTACTGGGTCGGATAATATTTTGACTTAGCATTTTATTTATTTGATTTTCCACTTCTTTTTTGTGCACAAACGGGTACCTATATGACTTAGCATAAACTGGTAATTCATCGAATGTTCTAATTGAATGCTTAATCTTACTAGTAAATGTGAGTGGCATATTCTCGTGATAAAATATATCTGCATATTCCTTACATAAGTTTAAAATTTTAGTTTTTTCCTCTGGGTTGAGGTGATCCGTTCTAATTTGAGAAGGGTCAAATTCTACAGATTGTTTAAAATCAGTTTCCATATGGTTTAAATCAATTAAAGATTCATCTTGACATTCTTCATACTTTTCTACGTCAAAAGGTTCAGAAATATCTAGCGTTATCGGTTCACAAGTATTATTAATTACTGTCGTTATAGCGTATCCCTGATTTGCTTTAGATATACAGTTTGGGATTTCACAGTTGTGTAATTTCTGATAGGGTATTATTATATCTCCCTGCTGGATACTTGTCCGAATTTTGATTACCTGTTCACTTCGTGGTTCTACAATAACGTTATTTATTTGCGTTTTTATTTTATGATATTTTAACTGAATACTTGTATAAGGTGTGATTAAACATCCTTTCTCGTAATCTAATTTAGCCTGTAGTTTTCTTAAATATTCTATACCGATTAATCCGTCAAATGTATTGTGGAACTTAAATAAATAAAATTTCATAGAAATTGGTTTTGGTAATTTAAATAATTTTGAAGCAGGAATTTCAGCACTAAATTGATGGGCAGATTGTTGAAAAACCGTCGAAACTACGAATGGGTCCGACTTAATTTGATTTGGAAAAAATTTATTAGCTATGTCCGGATTTATGAAAGATTTTGTCGATCCACTATCTATCAGAATTTTTAAATTATGTTCAGGGAAAATTACATAGGAAAGTTCGCTTGCGTTATTATTATTCAGCGAAATAATTTCTGGTGTCATATGTCGCTGTTTACTTGGCCGGTTCGAGGAAAATTTTGTTTCGAGTTATTTACTTGGTATTCTGCTGACTCAACATTTTCATAATAAACGTTTGGCTGCGACGTATTTTTCCAAGGTTGTTTATGAGATTCTTGTACTGCTGCGTAATTTTCCGTATCAGCAACGTAATCAAACGTTTCACCTGCGTTATTTATATTATACAATTCTTCTGATATAAAATTCGGCGATTGATTGCTATTCTGTCCGAAACGATTTGAATTTTGAAAATTGTTTCTGTTATTATTATTTTTGTTAAAATATGGCCTATTCAGTCTCGTTGTTTGTCTCGTTGATACGCTCATTGGAGTCGGATTGGGCAATGGTTTATTCTGATTTGGCCTAAAAACATTGGTTGTTGGTTTATGCCAAAACGGTTGAGAATTTGTTTGGAAATTTTGTGACGAAAAATTGTTTGATTGGAAATTTTGTGGTGAATAATTGTTA
Source organism: Euwallacea similis (assembly GCF_039881205.1). Taxonomy (NCBI): domain Eukaryota; kingdom Metazoa; phylum Arthropoda; class Insecta; order Coleoptera; family Curculionidae; genus Euwallacea; species Euwallacea similis. The sequence goes on from NW_027098698.1 coordinate 22,090, forward strand.
GATCCAAATGATGGTTGAAATTGTCTGAACGAATTAAAAGAAGGGCTTGAATTAAACTTATTTTGACGTGAATTTGTATACCGATTATTAAATGAACCTGTATTTTTCCTATTTGATTGCATCATGTTAGGGGTTCTAACATTTGTTTGGAAATAATGAATGTTATTTTCCTCTAATACAAATTGTAATGCTTCGGGAAGATCTTTCGGACGCATGCAACGTATAGTGGTACCTAATGGTTCCTTAAGACCTGATAAAAACGTTTTAAGTGCTAGGTCATTATATAAATTTCTTTTTAGAATTCTCGCATTATCGCTATTCTCATGAACATTAACATACGAACATAGTAAATTCAGAATGTGTAAAACACGGTCATAAAAATTATTAGGGCTTTCATTAACTTGTTGTCGAAGCATAACCAAATCTCGATTTAGACATGCTTCATCCCTTTGATCCGCGAAATGTCGATTCAATATGTGTTTCAGCTCGTCCCATGTTTTAACATTTTGCGTTCCTAATACTAATTTTGCGTTACCTGTCAGTTTTCCTATAATACTATTTATTAAATATATATTTTGAAAATGCTCTGGCTGTTGCACAATATAAAAAGAATCAATAAGAGATTGACACACACTCAGATACCTGCTAAGATCGTTAGGACTTCCGTCAAACTCAGGAATGCATCTGAGATATTCCGTTTTAAATTCAGCCATTGTAGTTTTAGTGTTATTTAAGGGAAACTTATTTAAAATTTTTGAACTATGAGAAATCAAGTCTGTTGAAGGCGTTAAACGAAGGGTTTCTAATTGACCCAATAGTTCGTCAACATCCGTCATTAAGATAAAAACAAAAATTATACATCAATTGCACTTACCACAGTATAACGATGCTTCTGTTCACGAAGACGGGCATTCTGGTCGGCGATTGTGGTCCTTCCAAAGATGCTGGTCCTCACTTGGTCGATACTGTGCTCTATAGCTTCTTCTTCTATTCTTCTTGCTTGTAGGTTTCAATCACTCGAGGTTAGTTCGATATCGTCGATTCGATAACGAGCCCAAAAGTGATCCTATGTCGACTGCGCCAGTTATGTTTCGTGGAACCGAAACAGCTTTTTTAAAAAAACACACACAAACACTAAAAACTTATTTTTCAAATTTATTAAAATCAACTTAGAGACTACTTGACAATTTAAGGAACGAGCTTCTAATGAATCATGAATGAATACTGAAACAATAATGAATCCTGACTAATGGCCGCTTAAACTATTTATTGTAATTTCTTGTCGTGTCAGCAATATAGTAATGTCGCAGCAGGCTTCGGCTTAGTCTAGATATTTCCATGATATAACTCTCGTTTCTGCCTGTTTTAGTCATTTTGGCACGTTTTCATCCATTTGGTACTGTTTCCATCCAAAGTAGACAAATGTGGCCGATTTGAGCAAATTCCTTGATGAAACGATCGTTTATTACCGATTTCGCTCGTTACTGCCTGTTTTAGTCATTTTGGCACGTTTTCATCCATTTGGTTCTGTTTCCATCCAAAATAGACAGATTTGGCCGAAATAAGCCAAATCGGTCGATTTGAGCAAATTCCTTGATGAAACGATCGTTTCTGAACGATTTCGCTCGTTTCTGCCTGTTTTAGTCATTTTGGCACGTTTTCATCAATTTGGTGCAATTTGCAGCCAAAATAGACAGATTTGGCCGAAATAAGCCAAATCGGTCGATTTGAGCAAATTCCTTGATGAAACGATCGTTTCTGACCGATTTCGCTCGTTTCTGCCTGTTTTAGTCATTTTGGCATGTTTTCATCCATTTGGTTCTGTTTCCATCCAAAGTAGACAGATTTGGCCGAAATAAGCCAAATCGGTCGATTTGAGCAAATTCCTTGATGAAACAATCGTTTCTGACCGATTTCGCTCGTTTCTGCCTGTTTTAGTCATTTTGGCACGTTTTCATCCATTTGGTACTGTTTCCATCCAAAGTAGACAAATGTGGCCGATTTGAGCAAATTCCTAGATGAAACGATCGTTTCTGACCGATTTCGCTCGTTACTGCCTGTTTTAGTCATTTTGGCACGTTTTCATCCATTTGGTACTGTTTCCATCCAAAGTAGACAGATTTGGCCGAAATAAGCCAAATCGGTCGATTTGAGCAAATTCCTTGATGAAACGATCGTTTATTACCGATTTCGCTCGTTTCTGCCTGTTTTAGTCATTTTGGCACGTTTTCATCCATTTGGTACTGTTTCCATCCAAAATAGACAAATGTGGCCGATTTGAGCAAATTCCTTGATGAAACAATCGTTTCTGAACGATTTCGCTCGTTTCTGCCTGTTTTAGTCATTTTGGCACGTTTTCATCCATTTGGTACTGTTTCCATCCAAAGTAGACAGATTTGGCCGATTTGAGCAAATTCCTTGATGAAACAATCGTTTCTGACCGATTTCGCTCGTTTCTGCCTGTTTTAGTCATTTTGGCACGTTTTCATCCATTTGGTACTGTTTCCATCCAAAATAGACAAATGTGGCCGATTTGAGCAAATTCCTTGATGAAACAATCGTTTCTGACCGATTTCGCTCGTTTCTGCCTGTGTTAGTCATTTTGGCACGTTTTCATCCATTTGGTACTGTTTCCATCGAAAATAGACAAATGTGGCCGATTTGAGCAAATTCCGTGATGAAACGATCGTTTCTGACCGATTTCGCTCGTTTCTGCCTGTTTTAGTCATTTTGGCACGTTTTCATCCATTTGGTACTGTTTCCATCCAAAATAGACAAATGTGGCCGATTTGAGCAAATTCCTTGATGAAACAATCGTTTCTGACCGATTTCGCTCGTTTCTGCCTGTGTTAGTCATTTTGGCACGTTTTCAGCCATTTGGTACTGTTTCCATCCAAAATAGACAAATGTGGCCGATTTGAGCAAATTCCTTGATGAAACAATCGTTTCTGACCGATTTCGCTCGTTTCTGCCTGTTTTAGTCATTTTGGCACGTTTTCATCCATTTGGTACTGTTTCCATCCAAAATAGACAAATGTGGCCGATTTGAGCAAATTCCTTGATGAAACAATCGTTTCTGACCGATTTCGCTCGTTTCTGCCTGTTTTAGTCATTTTGGCACGTTTTCATCCATTTGGTACTGTTTCCATCCAAAATAGACAAATGTGGCCGATTTGAGCAAATTCCTTGATGAAACAATCGTTTCTGACCGATTTCGCTCGTTTCTGCCTGTTTTAGTCATTTTGGCACGTTTTCATCCATTTGGTACTGTTTCCATCCAAAATAGACAAATGTGGCCGATTTGAGCAAATTCCTTGATGAAACAATCGTTTCTGAACGATTTCGCTCGTTTCTGCCTGTTTTAGTCATTTTGGCACGTTTTCATCCATTTGGTACTGTTTCCATCCAAAGTAGACAGATTTGGCCGATTTGAGCAAATTCCTTGATGAAACAATCGTTTCTGACCGATTTCGCTCGTTTCTGCCTGTTTTAGTCATTTTGGCACGTTTTCATCCATTTGGTTCTGTTTCCATCCAAAATAGACAGATTTGGCCGAAATAAGCCAAATCGGTCGATTTGAGCAAATTCCTTGAGGAAACGATCGTTTCTGACCGATTTCGCTCGTTTCTGCCTGTTTTAGTCATTTTGGCACGTTTTCATCCATTTGGTACTGTTTCCATCCAAAATAGACAAATGTGGCCGATTTGAGCAAATTCCTTGATGGAACAATCGTTTCTGACCGATTTCGCTCGTTTCTGCCTGTTTTAGTCATTTTGGCACGTTTTCATCCATTTGGTACTGTTTCCATCCAAAGTAGACAGATTTGGCCGAAATAAGCCAAATCGGTCGATTTGAGCAAATTCCTTGATGAAACGATCGTTTCTGACCGATTTCTCTCGTTTCTGCCTGTTTTAGTCATTTTGGCACGTTTTCATCCATTTGGTACTGTTTCCATCCAAAGTAGACAGCTTTGGCCGAAATAAGCCAAATCGGTCGATTTGAGCAAATTCCTTGATGAAACGATCGTTTCTGACCGATTTCGCTCGTTTCTGCCTGTTTTAGTCATTTTGGCACGTTTTCATCCATTTGGTACTGTTTCCATCCAAAGTAGACAGATTTGGCCGATTTGAGCAAATTCCTTGATGAAACAATCGTTTCTGACCGATTTCGCTCGTTTCTGCCTGTTTTAGTCATTTTGGCACGTTTTCATCCATTTGGTTCTGTTTCCATCCAAAATAGACAGATTTGGCCGAAATAAGCCAAATCGGTCGATTTGAGCAAATTCCTTGAGGAAACGATCGTTTCTGACCGATTTCGCTCGTTTCTGCCTGTTTTAGTCATTTTGGCACGTTTTCATCCATTTGGTACTGTTTCCATCCAAAATAGACAAATGTGGCCGATTTGAGCAAATTCCTTGATGGAACAATCGTTTCTGACCGATTTCGCTCGTTTCTGCCTGTTTTAGTCATTTTGGCACGTTTTCATCCATTTGGTACTGTTTCCATCCAAAGTAGACAGATTTGGCCGAAATAAGCCAAATCGGTCGATTTGAGCAAATTCCTTGATGAAACGATCGTTTCTGACCGATTTCTCTCGTTTCTGCCTGTTTTAGTCATTTTGGCACGTTTTCATCCATTTGGTACTGTTTCCATCCAAAGTAGACAGCTTTGGCCGAAATAAGCCAAATCGGTCGATTTGAGCAAATTCCTTGATGAAACGATCGTTTCTGACCGATTTCGCTCGTTTCTGCCTGTTTTAGTCATTTTGGCACGTTTTCATCCATTTGGTACTGTTTCCATCCAAAGTAGACAGATTTGGCCGATTTGAGCAAATTCCTTGATGAAACAATCGTTTCTGACCGATTTCGCTCGTTTCTGCCTGTTTTAGTCATTTTGGCACGTTTTCATCCATTTGGTACTGTTTCCATCCAAAGTAGACAGATTTGGCCGATTTGAGCAAATTCCTTGATGAAACAATCGTTTCTGACCGATTTCGCTCGTTTCTGCCTGTTTTAGTCATTTTGGCACGTTTTCATCCATTTGGTTCTGTTTCCATCCAAAATAGACAGATTTGGCCGAAATAAGCCAAATCGGTCGATTTGAGCAAATTCCTTGAGGAAACGATCGTTTCTGACCGATTTCGCTCGTTTCTGCCTGTTTTAGTCATTTTGGCACGTTTTCATCCATTTGGTACTGTTTCCATCCAAAATAGACAAATGTGGCCGATTTGAGCAAATTCCTTGATGGAACAATCGTTTCTGACCGATTTCGCTCGTTTCTGCCTGTTTTAGTCATTTTGGCACGTTTTCATCCATTTGGTACTGTTTCCATCCAAAGTAGACAGATTTGGCCGAAATAAGCCAAATCGGTCGATTTGAGCAAATTCCTTGATGAAACGATCGTTTCTGACCGATTTCTCTCGTTTCTGCCTGTTTTAGTCATTTTGGCACGTTTTCATCCATTTGGTACTGTTTCCATCCAAAGTAGACAGATTTGGCCGAAATAAGCCAAATCGGTCGATTTGAGCAAATTCCTTGAGGAAACGATCGTTTCTGACCGATTTCGCTCGTTTCTGCCTGTTTTAGTCATTTTGGCACGTTTTCATCCATTTGGTACTGTTTCCATCCAAAATAGACAAAAGTGGCCGATTTGAGCAAATTCCTTGATGGAACAATCGTTTCTGACCGATTTCGCTCGTTTCTGCCTGTTTTAGTCATTTTGGCACGTTTTCATCCATTTGGTACTGTTTCCATCCAAAGTAGACAGATTTGGCCGAAATAAGCCAAATCGGTCGATTTGAGCAAATTCCTTGATGAAACGATCGTTTCTGACCGATTTCGCTCGTTTCTGCCTGTTTTAGTCATTTTGGCACGTTTTCATCCATTTGGTACTGTTTCCATCCAAAGTAGACAGATTTGGCCGATTTGAGCAAATTCCTTGATGAAACAATCGTTTCTGACCGATTTCGCTCGTTTCTGCCTGTTTTAGTCACTTTGGCACGTTTTCATCCATTTGGTACTGTTTCCATCCAAAGGAGACAGATTTGGCCGATTTGAGCAAATTCCTTGATGAAACGATCGTTTCTGACCGATTTCGCTCGTTTCTGCCTGTTTTAGTCATTTTGGCACGTTTTCATCCATTTGGTACTGTTTCCATCCAAAATAGACAAATGTGGCCGATTTGAGCAAATTCCTTGATGAAACGATCGTTTCTGACCGATTTCGCTCGTTTCTGCCTGTTTTAGTCATTTTGGCACGTTTTCATCCATTTGGTACTGTTTCCATCCAAAGTAGACAAATGTGGCCGATTTGAGCAAATTCCTAGATGAAACGATCGTTTCTGACCGATTTCGCTCGTTACTGCCTGTTTTAGTCATTTTGGCACGTTTTCATCCATTTGGTACTGTTTCCATCCAAAGTAGACAGATTTGGCCGAAATAAGCCAAATCGGTCGATTTGAGCAAATTCCTTGATGAAACGATCGTTTATTACCGATTTCGCTCGTTTCTGCCTGTTTTAGTCATTTTGGCACGTTTTCATCCATTTGGTACTGTTTCCATCCAAAATAGACAAATGTGGCCGATTTGAGCAAATTCCTTGATGAAACAATCGTTTCTGAACGATTTCGCTCGTTTCTGCCTGTTTTAGTCATTTTGGCACGTTTTCATCCATTTGGTACTGTTTCCATCCAAAGTAGACAGATTTGGCCGATTTGAGCAAATTCCTTGATGAAACAATCGTTTCTGACCGATTTCGCTCGTTTCTGCCTGTTTTAGTCATTTTGGCACGTTTTCATCCATTTGGTACTGTTTCCATCCAAAATAGACAAATGTGGCCGATTTGAGCAAATTCCTTGATGAAACAATCGTTTCTGACCGATTTCGCTCGTTTCTGCCTGTGTTAGTCATTTTGGCACGTTTTCATCCATTTGGTACTGTTTCCATCGAAAATAGACAAATGTGGCCGATTTGAGCAAATTCCGTGATGAAACGATCGTTTCTGACCGATTTCGCTCGTTTCTGCCTGTTTTAGTCATTTTGGCACGTTTTCATCCATTTGGTACTGTTTCCATCCAAAATAGACAAATGTGGCCGATTTGAGCAAATTCCTTGATGAAACAATCGTTTCTGACCGATTTCGCTCGTTTCTGCCTGTGTTAGTCATTTTGGCACGTTTTCATCCATTTGGTACTGTTTCCATCCAAAATAGACAAATGTGGCCGATTTGAGCAAATTCCTTGATGAAACAATCGTTTCTGACCGATTTCGCTCGTTTCTGCCTGTTTTAGTCATTTTGGCACGTTTTCATCCATTTGGTACTGTTTCCATCCAAAATAGACAAATGTGGCCGATTTGAGCAAATTCCTTGATGAAACAATCGTTTCTGACCGATTTCGCTCGTTTCTGCCTGTTTTAGTCATTTTGGCACGTTTTCATCCATTTGGTACTGTTTCCATCCAAAATAGACAAATGTGGCCGATTTGAGCAAATTCCTTGATGAAACAATCGTTTCTGACCGATTTCGCTCGTTTCTGCCTGTTTTAGTCATTTTGGCACGTTTTCATCCATTTGGTACTGTTTCCATCCAAAATAGACAAATGTGGCCGATTTGAGCAAATTCCTTGATGAAACAATCGTTTCTGAACGATTTCGCTCGTTTCTGCCTGTTTTAGTCATTTTGGCACGTTTTCATCCATTTGGTACTGTTTCCATCCAAAGTAGACAGATTTGGCCGATTTGAGCAAATTCCTTGATGAAACAATCGTTTCTGACCGATTTCGCTCGTTTCTGCCTGTTTTAGTCATTTTGGCACGTTTTCATCCATTTGGTTCTGTTTCCATCCAAAATAGACAGATTTGGCCGAAATAAGCCAAATCGGTCGATTTGAGCAAATTCCTTGAGGAAACGATCGTTTCTGACCGATTTCGCTCGTTTCTGCCTGTTTTAGTCATTTTGGCACGTTTTCATCCATTTGGTACTGTTTCCATCCAAAATAGACAAATGTGGCCGATTTGAGCAAATTCCTTGATGGAACAATCGTTTCTGACCGATTTCGCTCGTTTCTGCCTGTTTTAGTCATTTTGGCACGTTTTCATCCATTTGGTACTGTTTCCATCCAAAGTAGACAGATTTGGCCGAAATAAGCCAAATCGGTCGATTTGAGCAAATTCCTTGATGAAACGATCGTTTCTGACCGATTTCTCTCGTTTCTGCCTGTTTTAGTCATTTTGGCACGTTTTCATCCATTTGGTACTGTTTCCATCCAAAGTAGACAGCTTTGGCCGAAATAAGCCAAATCGGTCGATTTGAGCAAATTCCTTGATGAAACGATCGTTTCTGACCGATTTCGCTCGTTTCTGCCTGTTTTAGTCATTTTGGCACGTTTTCATCCATTTGGTACTGTTTCCATCCAAAGTAGACAGATTTGGCCGATTTGAGCAAATTCCTTGATGAAACAATCGTTTCTGACCGATTTCGCTCGTTTCTGCCTGTTTTAGTCATTTTGGCACGTTTTCATCCATTTGGTACTGTTTCCATCCAAAGTAGACAGATTTGGCCGATTTGAGCAAATTCCTTGATGAAACAATCGTTTCTGACCGATTTCGCTCGTTTCTGCCTGTTTTAGTCATTTTGGCACGTTTTCATCCATTTGGTTCTGTTTCCATCCAAAATAGACAGATTTGGCCGAAATAAGCCAAATCGGTCGATTTGAGCAAATTCCTTGAGGAAACGATCGTTTCTGACCGATTTCGCTCGTTTCTGCCTGTTTTAGTCATTTTGGCACGTTTTCATCCATTTGGTACTGTTTCCATCCAAAATAGACAAATGTGGCCGATTTGAGCAAATTCCTTGATGGAACAATCGTTTCTGACCGATTTCGCTCGTTTCTGCCTGTTTTAGTCATTTTGGCACGTTTTCATCCATTTGGTACTGTTTCCATCCAAAGTAGACAGATTTGGCCGAAATAAGCCAAATCGGTCGATTTGAGCAAATTCCTTGAGGAAACGATCGTTTCTGACCGATTTCGCTCGTTTCTGCCTGTTTTAGTCATTTTGGCACGTTTTCATCCATTTGGTACTGTTTCCATCCAAAATAGACAAATGTGGCCGATTTGAGCAAATTCCTTGATGGAACAATCGTTTCTGACCGATTTCGCTCGTTTCTGCCTGTTTTAGTCATTTTGGCACGTTTTCATCCATTTGGTACTGTTTCCATCCAAAGTAGACAGATTTGGCCGAAATAAGCCAAATCGGTCGATTTGAGCAAATTCCTTGATGAAACGATCGTTTCTGACCGATTTCTCTCGTTTCTGCCTGTTTTAGTCATTTTGGCACGTTTTCATCCATTTGGTACTGTTTCCATCCAAAGTAGACAGATTTGGCCGAAATAAGCCAAATCGGTCGATTTGAGCAAATTCCTTGAGGAAACGATCGTTTCTGACCGATTTCGCTCGTTTCTGCCTGTTTTAGTCATTTTGGCACGTTTTCATCCATTTGGTACTGTTTCCATCCAAAATAGACAAAAGTGGCCGATTTGAGCAAATTCCTTGATGGAACAATCGTTTCTGACCGATTTCGCTCGTTTCTGCCTGTTTTAGTCATTTTGGCACGTTTTCATCCATTTGGTACTGTTTCCATCCAAAGTAGACAGATTTGGCCGAAATAAGCCAAATCGGTCGATTTGAGCAAATTCCTTGATGAAACGATCGTTTCTGACCGATTTCGCTCGTTTCTGCCTGTTTTAGTCATTTTGGCACGTTTTCATCCATTTGGTACTGTTTCCATCCAAAGTAGACAGATTTGGCCGATTTGAGCAAATTCCTTGATGAAACAATCGTTTCTGACCGATTTCGCTCGTTTCTGCCTGTTTTAGTCACTTTGGCACGTTTTCATCCATTTGGTACTGTTTCCATCCAAAGGAGACAGATTTGGCCGATTTGAGCAAATTCCTTGATGAAACGATCGTTTCTGACCGATTTCGCTCGTTTCTGCCTGTTTTAGTCATTTTGGCACGTTTTCATCCATTTGGTACTGTTTCCATCCAAAATAGACAAATGTGGCCGATTTGAGCAAATTCCTTGATGAAACGATCGTTTCTGACCGATTTCGCTCGTTTCTGCCTGTTTTAGTCATTTTGGCACGTTTTCATCCATTTGGTACTGTTTCCATCCAAAATAGACAAATGTGGCCGATTTGAGCAAATTCCTTGATGAAACGATCGTTTCTGACCGATTTCGCTCGTTTCTGCCTGTTTTAGTTATTTTGGCACGTTTTCATCCATTTGGTACTGTTTCCATCCAAAATAGACAAATGTGGCCGATTTGAGAAAATTCCTTGATGAAACGATCGTTTCTGACCGATTTCGCTCGTTTCTGCCTGTTTTAGTTATTTTGGCACGTTTTCATCCATTTGGTACTGTTTCCATCCAAAATAGACAAATGTGGCCGATTTGAGCAAATTCCTTGATGAAACGATCGTTTCTGACCGATTTCGCTCGTTTCTGCCTGTTTTAGTCATTTTGGCACGTTTTCATCCATTTGGTACTGTTTCCATCCAAAATAGGCAGATTTGGCCGAAATAAGCCAAATCGGTCGATTTGAGCAAATTCCTTGATGACACGATCGTTTCTGACCGATTTCGCTCGTTTCTGCCTGTTTTAGTCATTTTGGCACGTTTTCATCCATTTGGTACTGTTTCCATCCAAAAGAGACAAATGTGGCCGATTTGAGCAAATTCCTTGATGGAACAATCGTTTCTGACCGATTTCGCTCGTTTCTGCCTGTTTTAGTCATTTTGGCACGTTTTCATCCATTTGGTACTGTTTCCATCCAAAATAGACAATTGTGGCCGATTTGAGCAAATTCCTTGATGAAGCAATCGTTTCTGACCGATTTCGCTAGTTTCTGCCTGTTTTAGTCATTTTGGCACGTTTTCATCCATTTGGTACTGTTTCCATCCAAAATAGACAATTGTGGCCGATTTGAGCAAATTCCTTGATGAAACGATCGTTTCTGACCGATTTCGCTCGTTTCTTCCTGTTTTAGTCATTTTGGCACGTTTTCATCCATTTGGTACTGTTTCCATCCAAAATAGACAAATGTGGCCGATTTGAGCAAATTCCTTGATGAAGCAATCGTTTCTGACCGATTTGGCTCGTTTCTGCCTGTTTTAGTCATTTTGGCACGTTTTCATCCATTTGGTACTGTTTCCATCCAAAATAGACAATTGTGGCCGATTTGAGCAAATTCCTTGATGAAGCAATCGTTTCTGACCGATTTCGCTCGTTTCTGCCTGTTTTAGTCATTTTGGCACGTTTTCATCCATTTGGTACTGTTTCCATCCAAAATAGGCAGATTTGGCCACTTATATTTCTTTATTATTTAGGAGCGTAAAAAAAAATTAATATTTATTTATTAAACACTTGATACATTTAAAAAGGTACAAATCTAAGTGTTAACGTGAATACTGGCTTTAACTACGGATAAAATCATAAGAATTCCATTTACTTAATTCTAGCGTATTTATAATAAAAAATGTCCATAGTCAGCACTTTGCGTCTTGGCCGTCGCGAGTTCCAGTGGTAGCCCGTAAATAGTAACTTGGTAACTCCTCCCCCCTAAGATGCAACTTCAAGGGTGGCGTGGAAGTTGGATGTTTTCCCCGGGCTCTTCCGTGGGTGGCTTTCGTCTTCTTTTTATTTTATTCCCGTAGCAGCGCCAAAGGGCTATGGCACAGCAGCTGCTCATAAGGGCATAAAGCAGGATGGTCCATAGGCTAGGGTAGGTGGCGACCTCAGCATATGTGAAGGGCGACACGGGATCGTTAGAGATGATTTGCTCCTTGAGTTTGTACAGATCGTCCAGTTTCAAGTCGGGCAAATGCAGACTCAGTTTCAGATATGGTAGGGTAGTTTCCCTTATTTCTAGGTCCGGGAATAATATTGGCTCTGGGGTGATTTTCATTGTCTGTTCTTTGTTTTCGGCAATGTTGGTTCCGACGGTGATGCGGCATCCTGGTGGAATCCGACAGATATATGTTCCCACGAGATTTCTTTTTTCGTTGAGGGAGTTCGGGCAGAACATGTGGACAATTTCTTTTGCGGGTAGCACCATGATCCACCTGTTTGTTTCGTCCAATTGGTTGAGGATAGGGGCTGGAACTTTTGCTTCAATTTGTCGGCATGTTGAGGTGTCGCCGTCCTTTTGAAGTAGCTGGACTTCGCACGGTGAATCTTCCTGAATTACTTCCAATCGGGATTTTGGACAAAGATACGTTTCGAATAGGAGTTTCAAGCAGCTTTCCTTTGCATACGTATAAGACGATCGGTCCGTGATCAGGTACTTGTTTTGGCTCATTATTAATTTGAACTGGCTTTGACTCTGAACAGGGATCGAGTAAAGATGGAAAAGGTCAAAGGATTGGTTATATACAATTGGGACATGTAGGATGTGAGTGACACGAAGTTGGGACATAAAACTTTCTACCTTGAGAGCTCTCCCCATTAGAGGAATATTGTTTTTAGTAATTTGTAGAGGTAATTGACTTTCACCCAGTTGTTCTTGTAATGACTTTAATTCAATGTATAATTCTTTATTTGTGATAATAGCTGGGTGCACAATTCCTAACTGCGAAAATATGACGGAATTCTCAATATCCTGCAGCATGGAATCGATTATCTCGTACATGTTGATGAAATCATTGTTGAGTTCTACGAATAGCATGAAATTGCGGCCAGAATTTATTTCGTTTAAATAGGGTCGGATTTGATTAAATTTTTCTTCGATTATCTTGTCATTTGTATATAGCTGCTGAATCGTTTTGTTAAATCGTTCTATAACCGATCTAGATAGTGTACCTTGATTGATCACCTGTCTTTGCAGTGTTTGTTGATTAGTCTGAAGTTGTTTTATTAGGTCGTCGTACCTTGCACCGTCGTCTGCGTCGAGATTTCCAGATATCAACTTAAAAGTTGCACCTAATGCATTTATTAGTCCTCGTCTTTTCCGTAAGTGTTGAGGTGTAATAATTTCTTCTACTCTCTTTTCGACTTTGTCCTTTATGAATTTAAGAATCTCTAAAGAATTTCTAACTTTAATTGTATATTTCTCGAACGGTTCTGATACGTTGGTATAAGTCAGTAGGTTTGCTGTCTGTACATGGAGTAATTTTACCTGGTTTACAATAGGTTGTAAGTCGTAGTAATGAATCAAGGTATGCGTGTGATGAATGACCGTGGCTTTTCCTACTCGGATCGGCATTATACCGGGGTTGTCCTTAAGTTCCCGTATTTCGATAGTTTCGGATGTTATCAGAAAACTCTTGCTGATACTGAAAGTAATGAAGTTTCTCTTACTATCTATGTGTTATATGTACCTAACTTATATTTTGTAACTCTATTTGATTATTTAATATATTGGCTGCTAACTATTTACCATTAGTGAAACTATTTATTTATTTATATTTTTTTTTCTAAAGGGCCTTTTCAAATTGTCCATGTGAACCTTGCCTTTTTGCGTGATTGATACCGTTTTCTTAATAGGATCTACCGTTCCAAGTTGCATTGGGCCTTTAAAGGGATTTTTTAGTTTTTCCCTTCCGTGACTTGCCACGTAAACTGAGGTTCCTTCTTCGAACATAGTGGGTTCCTCTCGTTTTTCGTTTAATTTCTCAGTCCTTTTTTCTTTCTCCTCACTTAATGTTTGATTCAGCTTTTCGTATAATATTTTTGTTCTATCCTTATGCTCGGTTACGTAATTGGTCATTAATGTTCTATTCAAATCTATATTGAAAGGATCTTCTTTGCTAATATGACCGTTAATTACATCTATTGGTTTGAAATTTGTGATTGAATGTAAGGTGTGGTTATATGCCAAAATTGCTTGTTTAAGTTTCCGTGTTATTGGTGTCTCTTTTTGTCCTTGGTTATTCAAAAGTCGGACATGTTCGGTTAATGTTGAATGTAATCTTTCAATAACTCCGTTAGATTGAGGGTGTTCCGGCGAGCAAAAATGAATGTCTATCTTGTGGAGTTGCAATAACTCCATCACGATAGTGTTTTTAAATTCGGTCCCATTGTCTGTGATTATTTGATTGGGAATTCCATGGTGAGAGAAAAAGGTAATTAGATTGTCGGCGATTTCCGGTGCTGTCATCGAATTTAGTGGGTAGGCCTGGGCGTATTTAGAAAAGCTGTCGATTATTGTTAAAAATTTCGTTTGTTCTAATGTATATGTGTCCAAATGTAAAATCTCGAATGGTTTACTAGCGGTCGGAGTTATGTTCATTTTTATTTTTATTGGGTTCCGGGCATACTTGCTACGTTGGCAAATCTCGCATTGGTTGATATACATTTGAATTGAGTCCTTAATATTAGGCCAGTAATACTTGGTTTTGATTCGTTGTTCGGTTTCCTCTATTCCTCTATGATTCGTTTTGCCTTCGTGGTAGGCCTGAATCAATTCCTGTACTTCGTCGTTTTCGGTGACATCAATTAATTTGATCATACAACGTTTGAGATTCAACGAAGGATGTTTGAAGTTTTTTGTGATGACTTTGCTGAACTCGGGATATAAATCTGGGTCTTCAAAATATAATGAGTATAGTTTCTGAGGGTCTACGTATTCCTTAATAAATTTCATTATATCATATTCCAAATTATTTTCAGATACTTGCAAGATAAATCGTTTCTTTTTACCGAATAATATTATTTGTTTTGGTTTGGCTGGTGAATGGTAAACACGGGATATAATTACTTGGTTGGCGCCGTAGTTTACTGCGACTTCTTTAATAGGTATGCCAACAACAGGATGTTGTTCATCGTTAGAGTGTATCGTATTTCCATCGTCGACTAATTCGGCGTCATTTAGTTCGTGAACTTGCTCGTTGTCACGTTCCGTGTCGGGTTGCACTACCATGGATATACGATCTATTTCGTCGGATTGCATGCGACTTGTGGATTCCTCGGAATTTTTATTATTTAATGACTTGTTAAATTCTTGCATGTATTCTAAGAGACTATCGAAGTTATCCGTTTCCTTTGTGTGTATTTCAATTCGACTTAGTGCATCTGCATTTGTGTTAAGCTTGCCTTTTTTGTAAACAATCTCATAGTCGAATTCCTCAAGCTTGATGCGCCACCTTAGGAGTTTTGACGAGGGATCTTTCAAATTAAATAACCACTGAAGTGGTTTATGGTCCGTGACTATGCAAAATTTCCTGCCAAATAAATAGGGTCTAAAGTACTTGGTGGCCCATACCAGGCATAGGCATTCCTTCTCAATGGTAGAGTATTTCTGCTCTGACTCGTTAAGGGTTCGTGATGCATATGCGACTGGCAGGTCCTGCCCTATTGGTCCCTGAGATAGAATAGCTCCAAGCGCCACATTACTGGCGTCACAAGTCAAATTAAAGGGTCTATTTAAATCTGGGTACTGCAGTATTGGTTCGTTCATTAATAAATCTTTACACATTTCAAAACAATCGATAAATTCTCTATTATGTTCAATCTTAATTCCTTTTTTTAGACATCTAGTCAAGGGTTTAGTTAATTTTGCAAAGTTGTTTATGAAACGTCTGTAATAACCTAGCAGTCCCAAAAATCCTTTAATCTGTTTTGTGGTTGTCGGCAATGGGTATTTTTTTATAACTGATATTTTCTCAGGATTTGGTTTAACTCCTTCTGGTGTGACAATATGTCCTAAGTAAGCGACTTCCCTTCTGAGGAACTCACTTTTGTCGAGTTGGATTTTGAAATTCGACTCTCTAAGTCTCTTGAATACTGCTCTCAATCTTTCTATGTGTTCCTGGAGTGACGTTGAAAAAATGATTATGTCATCCAAGTACACGAGGCATTTTTCATTTTGCATCCCCCTAAGTATGCTGTCCATGACTCTTTGGAACGTAGCGGGCGCATTCTTCAACCCAAATGGCATCCGGGTATATTCGAAGTGCCCATGTTCCGTGCTGAATGCCGTTTTTGGAACATCTTCTTCTTCCATCTCAATTTGATGGAAGCCGCTGGCTAAGTCTAGGGTAGTGAAATACTGGCACTTTCCCAGCTTATCCAGTAGGTCCGTTATGTTTGGGAGTGGGTACTTGTCATCTATTGTTTTTTCGTTTAACTTACGAAAGTCTACACACACTCGCCATTTCTGCTTTCCCGAAGCATCTGCTTTCTTAGGTACAACCCAAATTGGAGCTGACCATGGGGAATTGCTCGGTCTGATGATATTCTGTTCCAACATTTTATCTATCTGGCTCTTTACTTCTTGTTTATGTACAAAGGGGTAGCGATAAGTTTTAGCATATACTGGTTGTTCATCCTTTGTTTTTATAGCATGCTTAATTTTATTCGTAAACGTTAAGGGTTCTCCCTCTTTATAGAATATGTCCCTAAATTCGTTACATAAATCGGAGATTTTTTCTTTTTCTTCTGGATTTAGGTGTTCTGCTCGTATTAAAGACGAGACAGGCAAGTTTTTAAATTTATCGTTATTTTCTATATAGTTTAAATCAATCTCTGTTGGCTCTTCAAATCTCTCTACTTTAAAGGGCTCTGTTATATTTAGAGTAACTGGTTCACATGAACTATTTAAAATGGTCGTGATTGCTTCACCATTCTTTGCAATAGAAAGTGAATTTGGAATTTCACAATTGTTTATTTTTGTATAAGGAATTAATATGTTTCCTTGTTTAATTTCGGTTTTAATTTTTATCACCTGCTCTGTACGCGGTGCTATGGTGATAAAATTAACTTGTGCCTTGATCCTATAGTATTCCAAAGGTATTTGTACGTGTGGTGTAATAAGATATCCCTTATCATAATCTAATTTGGCTTGTAATTTCTTCAAATTATCGATACCAATCAGACCATCAAAGATATGATGGAATTTAAAGAGGTAAAATTTCATGAAAGAATTTTGCGGTAATTTGAAAATTTTAGATGTTGGAATGCAAGCGCTAAATTCATGGGTCGACTGCTGGAACACTGTTGATACTACGAATGGCTCTGACTTGATATAATTGTGGAAAAATTTATTCGCTAGTTCTGGGTTGATAAATGATTTGGTCGAACCACTGTCGATTAAGAATTTTAGATTATATTCAGGCAAAGTCACGTACGATAATTCGCTGGAATTTAAATTATTAAGTTGAATAATTTCTGGTGTCAGATTTCGTCGTCGACGAGGCTTGTTGTGGGAAAATTTCTATCTGGGTTCTCCGTGAAAAAATGTGCTGACGTCGCTTCCTTGGAATATCGAGGTTCTCGCGTCGTATAATCACAACGGGGCATCATATTTTTATTCTGTGAATTATTTGCTGTATCGACTTCTGCGTAATTATTATTTCCTTCGGTCGTATGGTATAATTCTTCTACTATAACGTTTTGGTTACGATTTGGGTTAATTTGACCTGGGGGTTTTGGATGAAAATTTGATTGGGGCCTAAAATTTCTTGTAGTATTTCTGGTGGAAATACTCATAGGTGTAGGTTTAGGTAAGGGCCTACCTTGATTTGGCCTAAACACATTCGTGGTGGGATTTTGTGCAAAATTTTGGTTATTATTAAAATTATTCGGTCTAAATGGAGATGACTGTTGACTGTTAAAACTATCTGGCCTGAATGGGGATCGTTGTGGGTATGAAAAATTATTTGGCTTAGAAAAATGAGGTTGCTGGAAATGTGACTGACTAATTGAATTAAAAGAATTATTATTATTATTAGGTCTCCTAAATTGGTGGTTTTGTCCTCTAGAATTTTGGGGTCTTATATTACTTTGAAAGTAATGGATATTATCTTCCTCAGTTACATACTGTAGTGCTGTAGGAAGGTCTGGAGGACGCATGCACCTAATAGTAGTCCCTAAGGGTTCTTTTAGACCTGACAAGAAAGTTTTTAGAGCTAAATCGTTATATAATTCTCTTTTTAAATTTTTTCCAGCTTCGGTTAACTCATGTGTACTAACGTATGAACATAATAAATTTAATATGTGCAAGACTTTATCGTAAAATTGATTTGGCGACTCTGAATTTGATTGTCGGAGCATCACTAGGTCTCTATTTAGACATGCTTCGTCACGTTGATCCGCGAAGTGCCTACTCAAAATTCTTTTCAATTCAGCCCAATTCGATACTTTTTGCGTACCCAATACCAATTTAGCATTTCCTACTAATTTCCCGATTATGCAATTTAATATATATATATTTTGAAAATGATTCGGTTGTTGCGCTATATAGAATGACTCGATAACTGAATCACAGATCGATAGATACCTGCCTAGATCATTAGGATTACCGTCGAATTCTGGGATACATTTCAGATATTCGGGTTTGAACTCAGCCATATTTCTACGTACAACTTTACTAGGGATAAAGGGTTCTTGAGACTTAGAATTATCAGGGTTAAAGCCAGTTAAAGATTCCTCAATTTTCAAAGTTTCTAATCGATCAAGCAACTGATCTACACTAGACATCGATCGTACTTACAGCAGTAGGATGATGTAGCTTAGAAACATCTGGTTGCCTTTTCTGGATCTGGATCTGGATCTGGTCCACTAGTCCACTGGTCCAAGTTTTCTTCTATCTTCTTCCGGTTCTGTAGTCTCGGTTAGTTTGGTAACGTCGATTCGTTATCAATCCCGAAAACTATCTGCACGACTGCGCCACTTATATTTCTTTATTATTTAGGAGCGTAAAAAAAATTAATATTTATTTATTAAACACTTGATACATTTAAAAAGGTACAAATCTAAGTGTTAACGTGAATACTGGCTTTAACTACGGATAAAATCATAAGAATTCCATTTACTTAATTCTAGCGTATTTATAATAAAAAATGTCCATAGTCAGCACTTTGCGTCTTGGCCGTCGCGAGTTCCAGTGGTAGCCCGTAAATAGTAACTTGGTAACTTGCCTGTTTTAGTCATTTTGGCACGTTTTCATCCATTTGGTTCTGTTTCCATCCAAAATAGACAGATTTGGCCGAAATAAGCCAAATCGGTCAATTTGAGCAAATTCCTTGATGAAACGATCGTTTCTGAACGATTTCGCTCGTTTCTGCCTGTTTTAGTCATTTTGGCACGTTTTCATCCATTTGGTACTGTTTCCATCCAAAATAGACAAATGTGGCCGATTTGAGCAAATTCCTTGATGAAACGATCGTTTCTGAACGATTTCGCTCGTTTCTGCCTGTTTTAGTCATTTTGGCACGTTTTCATCCATTTGGTACTGTTTCCATCCACAATAGACAAATGTGGCCGATTTGAGCAAATTCCTTGATGAAACGATCGTTTCTGACCGATTTCGCTCGTTTCTGCCTGTTTTAGTCATTTTGGCACGTTTTCATCCATTTGGTTCTGTTTCCATCCAAAATAGACAGATTTGGCCGAAATAAGCCAAAACGGTCAATTTGAGCAAATTCCTTGATGAAACGATCGTTTCTGAACGATTTCGCTCGTTTCTGCCTGTTTTAGTCATTTTGGCACGTTTTCATCCATTTGGTACTGTTTCCATCCACAATAGACAAATGTGGCCGATTTGAGCAAATTCCTTGATGAAACGATCGTTTCTGACCGATTTCGCTCGTTTCTGCCTGTTTTAGTCATTTTGGCACGTTTTCATCCATTTGGTACTGTTTCCATCCAAAATAGACAAATGTGGCCGATTTGAGCAAATTCCTTGATGAAACGATCGTTTCTGAACGATTTCGCTCGTTTCTGCCTGTTTTAGTCATTTTGGCACGTTTTCATCCATTTGGTACTGTTTCCATCCAAAATAGACAAATGTGGCCGATTTGAGCAAATTCCTTGATGAATCGATCGTTTCTGAACGATTTCGCTCGTTTCTGCCTGTTTTAGTCATTTTGGCACGTTTTCATCCATTTGGTACTGTTTCCATCCACAATAGACAAATGTGGCCGGTTTGAGCAAATTCCTTGATGAAACGATCGTTTCTGACCGATTTCGCTCGTTTCTGCCTGTTTTAGTCATTTTGGCCCGTTTTCATCCATTTGGTTCTGTTTCCATACAAAGTAGACAGATTTGGCCGATTTGAGCAAATTCCTTGATGAAACAATCGTTTCTGACCGATTTCGCTCGTTTCTGCCTGTTTTAGTCATTTTGGCACGTTTTCATCCATTTGGTTCTGTTTCCATCCAAAATAGACAGATTTGGCCGAAATAAGCCAAATCGGTCAATTTGAGCAAATTCCTTGATGAATCGATCGTTTCTGAACGATTTCGCTCGTTTCTGCCTGTTTCAGTCATTTTGGCACGTTTTCATCCATTTGGTACTGTTTCCATCCAAAATGGACAAATGTGGCCGATTTGAGCAAATTCCTTGATGAAACAATCGTTTCTGACCGATTTCGCTCGTTTCTGCCTGTTTTAGTCATTTTGGCCCGTTTTCATCCATTTGGTTCTGTTTCCATACAAATTAGACAGATTTGGCCGATTTGAGCAAATTCCTTGATGAAACAATCGTTTCTGACCGATTTCGCTCGTTTCTGCCTGTTTTAGTCATTTTGGCACGTTTTCATCCATTTGGTTCTGTTTCCATACAAAGTAGACAGATTTGGCCGATTTGAGCAAATTCCTTGATGAAACAATCGTTTCTGACCGATTTCGCTCGTTTCTGCCTGTTTTAGTCATTTTGGCACGTTTTCATCCATTTGGTACTGTTTCCATCCACAATAGACAAATGTGGCCGATTTGAGCAAATTCCTTGATGAAACGATCGTTTCTGACCGATTTCGCTCGTTTCTGCCTGTTTTAGTCATTTTGGCACGTTTTCATCCATTTGGTTCTGTTTCCATCCAAAATAGACAGATTTGGCCGAAATAAGCCAAATCGGTCGATTTGAGCAAATTCCTTGAGGAAACGATCGTTTCTGACCGATTTCGCTCGTTTCTGCCTGTTTTAGTCATTTTGGCACGTTTTCATCCATTTGGTTCTGTTTCCATCCAAAATAGACAGATTTGGCCGAAATAAGCCAAATCGGCCGATTTGAGCAAATTCCTTGATGAAACGATCGTTTCTGACCGATTTCGCTAGTTTCTGCCTGTTTTAGTCATTTTGGCACGTTTTCATCCATTTGGTACTGTTTCCATCCAAAATAGACAAATGTGGCCGATTTGAGCAAATTCCTTGATGAAACGATCGTTTCTGAACGATTTCGCTCGTTTCTGCCTGTTTTAGTCATTTTGGCACGTTTTCATCCATTTGGTACTGTTTCCATCCAAAGTAGACAGATTTGGCCGAAATAACCCAAATCGGTCGATTTGAGCAAATTCCTTGATGAAACGATCGTTTCTGACCGATTTCGCTCGTTTCTGCCTGTTTTAGTAATTTTGGCACGTTTTCATCCATTTGGTACTGTTTCCATCCAAAATGGACAAATGTGGCCGATTTGAGCAAATTCCTTGATGAATTGATCGTTTCTGAACGATTTCGCTCGTTTCTGCCTGTTTTAGTCATTTTGGCACGTTTTCATCCATTTGGTTCTGTTTCCATACAAAGTAGACAGATTTGGCCGATTTGAGCAAATTCCTTGATGAAACAATCGTTTCTGACCGATTTCGCTCGTTTCTGCCTGTTTTAGTCATTTTGGCACGTTTTCATCCATTTGGTACTGTTTCCATCCAAAATGGACAAATGTGGCCGATTTGAGCAAATTCCTTGATGAAACAATCGTTTCTGACCGATTTCGCTCGTTTCTGCCTGTTTTAGTCATTTTGGCACGTTTTCATCCATTTAGTACTGTTTCCATCCAAAATGGACAAATGTGGCCGATTTGAGCAAATTCCTTGATGAAAAAATCGTTTCTGACCGATTTCGCTCGTTTCTGCCTGTTTTAGTCATTTTGGCACGTTTTCATCCATTTTGTTCTGTTTCCATCCAAAATAGACAGATTTGGCCGAAATAAGCCAAATCAGTCGATTTGAGCAAATTCCTTGATGAAACGATCGTTTCTGACCGATTTCGCTCCTTTCTGCCTGTTTTAGTAATTTTGGCACGTTTTCATCCATTTGGTACTGTTTCCATCCAAAATGGACAAATGTGGCCGATTTGAGCAAATTCCTTGATGAATCGATCGTTTCTGAACGATTTCGCTCGTTTCTGCCTGTTTTAGTCATTTTGGCACGTTTTCATCCATTTGGTTCTGTTTCCATACAAAGTAGACAGATTTGGCCGATTTGAGCAAATTCCTTGATGAAACAATCGTTTCTGACCGATTTCGCTCGTTTCTGCCTGTTTTAGTCATTTTGGCACGTTTTCATCCATTTGGTTCTGTTTCCATCCAAAGTAGACAGATTTGGCCGAAATAACCCAAATCGGTCGATTTGAGCAAATTCCTTGATGAAACGATCGTTTCTGACCGATTTCGCTCGTTTCTGCCTGTTTTAGTAATTTTGGCACGTTTTCATCCATTTGGTACTGTTTCCATCCAAAATGGACAAATGTGGCCGATTTGAGCAAATTCCTTGATGAATCGATCGTTTCTGAACGATTTCGCTCGTTTCTGCCTGTTTTAGTCATTTTGGCACGTTTTCATCCATTTGGTACTGTTTCCATCCAAAGTAGACAGATTTGGCCGAAATAACCCAAATCGGTCGATTTGAGCAAATTCCTTGATGAAACGATCGTTTCTGACCGATTTCGCTCGTTTCTGCCTGTTTTAGTCATTTTGGCACGTTTTCATCCATTTGGTACTGTTTTCATCCAAAATAGACAGATTTGGCCGAAATAAGCCAAATCGGTCAATTTGAGCAAATTCCTTGATGAAACGATCGTTTCTGACCGATTTCGCTCGTTTCTGCCTGTTTTAGTCATTTTGGCACGTTTTCATCCATTTGGTTCTGTTTCCATCCAAAATAGACAGATTTGGCCGAAATAAGCCAAAACGGTCAATTTGAGCAAATTCCTTGATGAAACGATCGTTTCTGAACGATTTCGCTCGTTTCTGCCTGTTTTAGTCATTTTGGCACGTTTTCATCCATTTGGTACTGTTTCCATCCACAATAGACAAATGTGGCCGATTTGAGCAAATTCCTTGATGAAACGATCGTTTCTGAACGATTTCGCTCGTTTCTGCCTGTTTTAGTCATTTTGGCACGTTTTCATCCATTTGGTACTGTTTCCATCCAAAATAGACAAATGTGGCCGATTTGAGCAAATTCCTTGATGAATCGATCGTTTCTGAACGATTTCGCTCGTTTCTGCCTGTTTTAGTCATTTTGGCACGTTTTCATCCATTTGGTACTGTTTCCATCCAAAATAGACAAATGTGGCCGGTTTGAGCAAATTCCTTGATGAAACGATCGTTTCTGACCGATTTCGCTCGTTTCTGCCTGTTTTAGTCATTTTGGCCCGTTTTCATCCATTTGGTTCTGTTTCCATACAAAGTAGACAGATTTGGCCGATTTGAGCAAATTCCTTGATGAAACAATCGTTTCTGACCGATTTCGCTCGTTTCTGCCTGTTTTAGTCATTTTGGCACGTTTTCATCCATTTTGTTCTGTTTCCATCCAAAATAGACAGATTTGGCCGAAATAAGCCAAATCGGTCGATTTGAGCAAATTCCTTGATGAAACGATCGTTTCTGACCGATTTCGCTCCTTTCTGCCTGTTTTAGTCATTTTGGCACGTTTTCATCCATTTGGTACTGTTTCCATCCACAATAGACAAATGTGGCCGATTTGAGCAAATTCCTTGATGAAACGATCGTTTCTGACCGATTTCGCTCGTTTCTGCCTGTTTTAGTCATTTTGGCCCGTTTTCATCCATTTGGTTCTGTTTCCATACAAAATAGACAGATTTGGCCGATTTGAGCAAATTCCTTGATGAAACAATCGTTTCTGACCGATTTCGCTCGTTTCTGCCTGTTTTAGTCATTTTGGCACGTTTTCATCCATTTGGTTCTGTTTCCATACAAAGTAGACAGATTTGGCCGATTTGAGCAAATTCCTTGATGAAACAATCGTTTCTGACCGATTTCGCTCGTTTCTGCCTGTTTTAGTCATTTTGGCACGTTTTCATCCATTTGGTACTGTTTCCATCCACAATAGACAAATGTGGCCGATTTGAGCAAATTCCTTGATGAAACGATCGTTTCTGACCGATTTCGCTCGTTTCTGCCTGTTTTAGTCATTTTGGCACGTTTTCATCCATTTGGTTCTGTTTCCATCCAAAATAGACAGATTTGGCCGAAATAAGCCAAATCGGTCGATTTGAGCAAATTCCTTGAGGAAACGATCGTTTCTGACCGATTTCGCTCGTTTCTGCCTGTTTTAGTCATTTTGGCACGTTTTCATCCATTTGGTTCTGTTTCCATCCAAAATAGACAGATTTGGCCGAAATAAGCCAAATCGGCCGATTTGAGCAAATTCCTTGATGAAACGATCGTTTCTGACCGATTTCGCTAGTTTCTGCCTGTTTTAGTCATTTTGGCACGTTTTCATCCATTTGGTACTGTTTCCATCCAAAATAGACAAATGTGGCCGATTTGAGCAAATTCCTTGATGAAACGATCGTTTCTGAACGATTTCGCTCGTTTCTGCCTGTTTTAGTCATTTTGGCACGTTTTCATCCATTTGGTACTGTTTCCATCCAAAGTAGACAGATTTGGCCGAAATAACCCAAATCGGTCGATTTGAGCAAATTCCTTGATGAAACGATCGTTTCTGACCGATTTCGCTCGTTTCTGCCTGTTTTAGTAATTTTGGCACGTTTTCATCCATTTGGTACTGTTTCCATCCAAAATGGACAAATGTGGCCGATTTGAGCAAATTCCTTGATGAATTGATCGTTTCTGAACGATTTCGCTCGTTTCTGCCTGTTTTAGTCATTTTGGCACGTTTTCATCCATTTGGTTCTGTTTCCATACAAAGTAGACAGATTTGGCCGATTTGAGCAAATTCCTTGATGAAACAATCGTTTCTGACCGATTTCGCTCGTTTCTGCCTGTTTTAGTCATTTTGGCACGTTTTCATCCATTTGGTACTGTTTCCATCCAAAATGGACAAATGTGGCCGATTTGAGCAAATTCCTTGATGAAACAATCGTTTCTGACCGATTTCGCTCGTTTCTGCCTGTTTTAGTCATTTTGGCACGTTTTCATCCATTTAGTACTGTTTCCATCCAAAATGGACAAATGTGGCCGATTTGAGCAAATTCCTTGATGAAAAAATCGTTTCTGACCGATTTCGCTCGTTTCTGCCTGTTTTAGTCATTTTGGCACGTTTTCATCCATTTTGTTCTGTTTCCATCCAAAATAGACAGATTTGGCCGAAATAAGCCAAATCAGTCGATTTGAGCAAATTCCTTGATGAAACGATCGTTTCTGACCGATTTCGCTCCTTTCTGCCTGTTTTAGTAATTTTGGCACGTTTTCATCCATTTGGTACTGTTTCCATCCAAAATGGACAAATGTGGCCGATTTGAGCAAATTCCTTGATGAATCGATCGTTTCTGAACGATTTCGCTCGTTTCTGCCTGTTTTAGTCATTTTGGCACGTTTTCATCCATTTGGTTCTGTTTCCATACAAAGTAGACAGATTTGGCCGATTTGAGCAAATTCCTTGATGAAACAATCGTTTCTGACCGATTTCGCTCGTTTCTGCCTGTTTTAGTCATTTTGGCACGTTTTCATCCATTTGGTTCTGTTTCCATCCAAAGTAGACAGATTTGGCCGAAATAACCCAAATCGGTCGATTTGAGCAAATTCCTTGATGAAACGATCGTTTCTGACCGATTTCGCTCGTTTCTGCCTGTTTTAGTAATTTTGGCACGTTTTCATCCATTTGGTACTGTTTCCATCCAAAATGGACAAATGTGGCCGATTTGAGCAAATTCCTTGATGAATCGATCGTTTCTGAACGATTTCGCTCGTTTCTGCCTGTTTTAGTCATTTTGGCACGTTTTCATCCATTTGGTACTGTTTCCATCCAAAGTAGACAGATTTGGCCGAAATAACCCAAATCGGTCGATTTGAGCAAATTCCTTGATGAAACGATCGTTTCTGACCGATTTCGCTCGTTTCTGCCTGTTTTAGTCATTTTGGCACGTTTTCATCCATTTGGTACTGTTTCCATCCAAAATAGACAGATTTGGCCGAAATAAGCCAAATCGGTCAATTTGAGCAAATTCCTTGATGAAACGATCGTTTCTGACCGATTTCGCTCGTTTCTGCCTGTTTTAGTCATTTTGGCGCGTTTTCATCCATTTGGTTCTGTTTCCATCCAAAATAGACAGATTTGGCCGAAATAAGCCAAAACGGTCAATTTGAGCAAATTCCTTGATGAAACGATCGTTTCTGAACGATTTCGCTCGTTTCTGCCTGTTTTAGTCATTTTGGCACGTTTTCATCCATTTGGTACTGTTTCCATCCACAATAGACAAATGTGGCCGATTTGAGCAAATTCCTTGATGAAACGATCGTTTCTGACCGATTTCGCTCGTTTCTGCCTGTTTTAGTCATTTTGGCACGTTTTCATCCATTTGGTACTGTTTCCATCCAAAATAGACAAATGTGGCCGATTTGAGCAAATTCCTTGATGAAACGATCGTTTCTGAACGATTTCGCTCGTTTCTGCCTGTTTTAGTCATTTTGGCACGTTTTCATCCATTTGGTACTGTTTCCATCCAAAATAGACAAATGTGGCCGATTTGAGCAAATTCCTTGATGAATCGATCGTTTCTGAACGATTTCGCTCGTTTCTGCCTGTTTTAGTCATTTTGGCACGTTTTCATCCATTTGGTACTGTTTCCATCCAAAATAGACAAATGTGGCCGGTTTGAGCAAATTCCTTGATGAAACGATCGTTTCTGACCGATTTCGCTCGTTTCTGCCTGTTTTAGTCATTTTGGCCCGTTTTCATCCATTTGGTTCTGTTTCCATACAAAGTAGACAGATTTGGCCGATTTGAGCAAATTCCTTGATGAAACAATCGTTTCTGACCGATTTCGCTCGTTTCTGCCTGTTTTAGTCATTTTGGCACGTTTTCATCCATTTTGTTCTGTTTCCATCCAAAATAGACAGATTTGGCCGAAATAAGCCAAATCGGTCGATTTGAGCAAATTCCTTGATGAAACGATCGTTTCTGACCGATTTCGCTCCTTTCTGCCTGTTTTAGTCATTTTGGCACGTTTTCATCCATTTGGTACTGTTTCCATCCACAATAGACAAATGTGGCCGATTTGAGCAAATTCCTTGATGAAACGATCGTTTCTGACCGATTTCGCTCGTTTCTGCCTGTTTTAGTCATTTTGGCCCGTTTTCATCCATTTGGTTCTGTTTCCATACAAAATAGACAGATTTGGCCGATTTGAGCAAATTCCTTGATGAAACAATCGTTTCTGACCGATTTCGCTCGTTTCTGCCTGTTTTAGTCATTTTGGCACGTTTTCATCCATTTGGTTCTGTTTCCATCCAAAATAGACAGATTTGGCCGAAATAAGCCAAATCGGCCGATTTGAGCAAATTCCTTGAGGAAACGATCGTTTCTGACCGATTTCGCTCGTTTCTGCCTGTTTTAGTCATTTTGGCACGTTTTCATCCATTTGGTTCTGTTTCCATCCAAAATAGACAGATTTGGCCGAAATAAGCCAAATCGGCCGATTTGAGCAAATTCCTTGATGAAACGATCGTTTCTGAACGATTTCGCTCGTTTCTGCCTGTTTTAGTCATTTTGGCACGTTTTCATCCATTTGGTACTGTTTCCATCCAAAATAGACAAATGTGGCCGATTTGAGCAAATTCCTTGATGAATCGATCGTTTCTGAACGATTTCGCTCGTTTCTGCCTGTTTTAGTCATTTTGGCACGTTTTCATCCATTTGGTACTGTTTCCATCCAAAATAGACAAATGTGGCCGGTTTGAGCAAATTCCTTGATGAAACGATCGTTTCTGACCGATTTCGCTCGTTTCTGCCTGTTTTAGTAATTTTGGCACGTTTTCATCCATTTGGTACTGTTTCCATCCAAAATGGACAAATGTGGCCGATTTGAGCAAATTCCTTGATGAATCGATCGTTTCTGAACGATTTCGCTCGTTTCTGCCTGTTTTAGTCATTTTGGCACGTTTTCATCCATTTGGTTCTGTTTCCATACAAAGTAGACAGATTTGGCCGATTTGAGCAAATTCCTTGATGAAACAATCGTTTCTGACCGATTTCGCTCGTTTCTGCCTGTTTTAGTCATTTTGGCATGTTTTCATCCATTTGGTACTGTTTCCATCCAAAATGGACAAATGTGGCCGATTTGAGCAAATTCCTTGATGAAACAATCGTTTCTGACCGATTTCGCTCGTTTCTGCCTGTTTTAGTCATTTTGGCCCGTTTTCATCCATTTGGTTCTGTTTCCATACAAATTAGACAGATTTGGCCGATTTGAGCAAATTCCTTGATGAAACAATCGTTTCTGACCGATTTCGCTCGTTTCTGCCTGTTTTAGTCATTTTGGCACGTTTTCATCCATTTGGTTCTGTTTCCATCCAAAATAGACAGATTTGGCCGAAATAAGCCAAATCGGTCGATTTGAGCAAATTCCTTGAGGAAACGATCGTTTCTGACCGATTTCGCTCGTTTCTGCCTGTTTTAGTCATTTTGGCACGTTTTCATCCATTTGGTTCTGTTTCCATCCAAAATAGACAGATTTGGCCGAAATAAGCCAAATCGGTCGATTTGAGCAAATTCCTTGAGGAAACGATCGTTTCTGAACGATTTCGCTCGTTTCTGCCTGTTTTAGTCATTTTGGCACGTTTTCATCCATTTGGTACTGTTTCCATCCAAAGTAGACAGATTTGGCCGAAATAACCCAAATCGGTCGATTTGAGCAAATTCCTTGAGGAAACGATCGTTTCTGACCGATTTCGCTCGTTTCTGCCTGTTTTAGTCATTTTGGCACGTTTTCATCCATTTGGTTCTGTTTCCATCCAAAATAGACAGATTTGGCCGAAATAAGCCAAATCGGCCGATTTGAGCAAATTCCTTGATGAAACGATCGTTTCTGACCGATTTCGCTAGTTTCTGCCTGTTTTAGTCATTTTGGCACGTTTTCATCCATTTGGTACTGTTTCCATCCAAAATAGACAAATGTGGCCGATTTGAGCAAATTCCTTGATGAAACGATCGTTTCTGAACGATTTCGCTCGTTTCTGCCTGTTTTAGTCATTTTGGCACGTTTTCATCCATTTGGTACTGTTTCCATCCAAAGTAGACAGATTTGGCCGAAATAACCCAAATCGGCCGATTTGAGCAAATTCCTTGATGAATTGATCGTTTCTGAACGATTTCGCTCGTTTCTGCCTGTTTTAGTCATTTTGGCACGTTTTCATCCATTTGGTTCTGTTTCCATACAAAGTAGACAGATTTGGCCGATTTGAGCAAATTCCTTGATGAAACAATCGTTTCTGACCGATTTCGCTCGTTTCTGCCTGTTTTAGTCATTTTGGCACGTTTTCATCCATTTGGTACTGTTTCCATCCAAAATGGACAAATGTGGCCGATTTGAGCAAATTCCTTGATGAAACAATCGTTTCTGACCGATTTCGCTCGTTTCTGCCTGTTTTAGTCATTTTGGCACGTTTTCATCCATTTAGTACTGTTTCCATCCAAAATGGACAAATGTGGCCGATTTGAGCAAATTCCTTGATGAAAAAATCGTTTCTGACCGATTTCGCTCGTTTCTGCCTGTTTTAGTCATTTTGGCACGTTTTCATCCATTTTGTTCTGTTTCCATCCAAAATAGACAGATTTGGCCGAAATAAGCCAAATCAGTCGATTTGAGCAAATTCCTTGATGAAACGATCGTTTCTGACCGATTTCGCTCCTTTCTGCCTGTTTTAGTAATTTTGGCACGTTTTCATCCATTTGGTACTGTTTCCATCCAAAATGGACAAATGTGGCCGATTTGAGCAAATTCCTTGATGAATCGATCGTTTCTGAACGATTTCGCTCGTTTCTGCCTGTTTTAGTCATTTTGGCACGTTTTCATCCATTTGGTTCTGTTTCCATACAAAGTAGACAGATTTGGCCGATTTGAGCAAATTCCTTGATGAATCGATCGTTTCTGACCGATTTCGCTCGTTTCTGCCTGTTTTAGTCATTTTGGCACGTTTTCATCCATTTGGTTCTGTTTCCATCCAAAATAGACAGATTTGGCCGAAATAACCCAAATCGGTCGATTTGAGCAAATTCCTTGATGAAACGATCGTTTCTGACCGATTTCGCTCGTTTCTGCCTGTTTTAGTAATTTTGGCACGTTTTCATCCATTTGGTACTGTTTCCATCCAAAATGGACAAATGTGGCCGATTTGAGCAAATTCCTTGATGAATCGATCGTTTCTGAACGATTTCGCTCGTTTCTGCCTGTTTTAGTCATTTTGGCACGTTTTCATCCATTTGGTACTGTTTCCATCCAAAGTAGACAGATTTGGCCGAAATAACCCAAATCGGTCGATTTGAGCAAATTCCTTGATGAAACGATCGTTTCTGACCGATTTCGCTCGTTTCTGCCTGTTTTAGTCATTTTGGCACGTTTTCATCCATTTGGTACTGTTTCCATCCAAAATAGACAGATTTGGCCGAAATAAGCCAAATCGGTCAATTTGAGCAAATTCCTTGATGAAACGATCGTTTCTGAACGATTTCGCTCGTTTCTGCCTGTTTTAGTCATTTTGGCACGTTTTCATCCATTTGGTACTGTTTCCATCCAAAGTAGACAGATTTGGCCGAAATAACCCAAATCGGTCGATTTGAGCAAATTCCTTGATGAAACGATCGTTTCTGAACGATTTCGCTCGTTTTTGCCTGTTTTAGTCATTTTGGCACGTTTTCATCCATTTGGTTCTGTTTCCATCCAAAGTAGACAGATTTGGCCGAAATAACCCAAATCGGTCGATTTGAGCAAATTCCTTGATGAAACGATCGTTTCTGACCGATTTCGCTCGTTTCTGCCTGTTTTAGTAATTTTGGCACGTTTTCATCCATTTGGTACTGTTTCCATCCAAAATGGACAAATGTGGCCGATTTGAGCAAATTCCTTGATGAATCGATCGTTTCTGAACGATTTCGCTCGTTTCTGCCTGTTTTAGTCATTTTGGCACGTTTTCATCCATTTGGTACTGTTTCCATCCAAAGTAGACAGATTTGGCCGAAATAACCCAAATCGGTCGATTTGAGCAAATTCCTTGATGAAACGATCGTTTCTGACCGATTTCGCTCGTTTCTGCCTGTTTTAGTAATTTTGGCACGTTTTCATCCATTTAGTACTGTTTCCATCCAAAATGGACAAATGTGGCCGATTTGAGCAAATTCCTTGATGAAAAAATCGTTTCTGACCGATTTCGCTCGTTTCTGCCTGTTTTAGTCATTTTGGCACGTTTTCATCCATTTTGTTCTGTTTCCATCCAAAATAGACAGATTTGGCCGAAATAAGCCAAATCAGTCGATTTGAGCAAATTCCTTGATGAAACGATCGTTTCTGACCGATTTCGCTCCTTTCTGCCTGTTTTAGTAATTTTGGCACGTTTTCATCCATTTGGTACTGTTTCCATCCAAAATGGACAAATGTGGCCGATTTGAGCAAATTCCTTGATGAATCGATCGTTTCTGAACGATTTCGCTCGTTTCTGCCTGTTTTAGTCATTTTGGCACGTTTTCATCCATTTGGTTCTGTTTCCATACAAAGTAGACAGATTTGGCCGATTTGAGCAAATTCCTTGATGAAACAATCGTTTCTGACCGATTTCGCTCGTTTCTGCCTGTTTTAGTCATTTTGGCACGTTTTCATCCATTTGGTACTGTTTCCATCCAAAATGGACAAATGTGGCCGATTTGAGCAAATTCCTTGATGAAACAATCGTTTCTGACCGATTTCGCTCGTTTCTGCCTGTTTTAGTCATTTTGGCCCGTTTTCATCCATTTGGTTCTGTTTCCATACAAAATAGACAGATTTGGCCGATTTGAGCAAATTCCTTGATGAAACAATCGTTTCTGACCGATTTCGCTCGTTTCTGCCTGTTTTAGTCATTTTGGCACGTTTTCATCCATTTGGTTCTGTTTCCATACAAAGTAGACAGATTTGGCCGATTTGAGCAAATTCCTTGATGAAACAATCGTTTCTGACCGATTTCGCTCGTTTCTGCCTGTTTTAGTCATTTTGGCACGTTTTCATCCATTTGGTACTGTTTCCATCCACAATAGACAAATGTGGCCGATTTGAGCAAATTCCTTGATGAAACGATCGTTTCTGACCGATTTCGCTCGTTTCTGCCTGTTTTAGTCATTTTGGCCCGTTTTCATCCATTTGGTTCTGTTTCCATACAAAATAGACAGATTTGGCCGATTTGAGCAAATTCCTTGATGAAACAATCGTTTCTGACCGATTTCGCTCGTTTCTGCCTGTTTTAGTCATTTTGGCACGTTTTCATCCATTTTGTTCTGTTTCCATCCAAAATAGACAGATTTGGCCGAAATAAGCCAAATCGGTCGATTTGAGCAAATTCCTTGAGGAAACGATCGTTTCTGACCGATTTCGCTCGTTTCTGCCTGTTTTAGTCATTTTGGCACGTTTTCATCCATTTGGTTCTGTTTCCATCCAAAATAGACAGATTTGGCCGAAATAAGCCAAATCGGCCGATTTGAGCAAATTCCTTGATGAAACGATCGTTTCTGACCGATTTCGCTAGTTTCTGCCTGTTTTAGTCATTTTGGCACGTTTTCATCCATTTGGTACTGTTTCCATCCAAAATAGACAAATGTGGCCGATTTGAGCAAATTCCTTGATGAAACGATCGTTTCTGAACGATTTCGCTCGTTTCTGCCTGTTTTAGTCATTTTGGCACGTTTTCATCCATTTAGTACTGTTTCCATCCAAAATGGACAAATGTGGCCGATTTGAGCAAATTCCTTGATGAAAAAATCGTTTCTGACCGATTTCGCTAGTTTCTGCCTGTTTTAGTCATTTTGGCACGTTTTCATCCATTTGGTACTGTTTCCATCCAAAATAGACAAATGTGGCCGATTTGAGCAAATTCCTTGATGAAACGATCGTTTCTGACCGATTTCGCTCGTTTCTGCCTGTTTTAGTAATTTTGGCACGTTTTCATCCATTTAGTACTGTTTCCATCCAAAATGGACAAATGTGGCCGATTTGAGCAAATTCCTTGATGAAAAAATCGTTTCTGACCGATTTCGCTCGTTTCTGCCTGTTTTAGTCATTTTGGCACGTTTTCATCCATTTTGTTCTGTTTCCATCCAAAATAGACAGATTTGGCCGAAATAAGCCAAATCAGTCGATTTGAGCAAATTCCTTGATGAAACGATCGTTTCTGACCGATTTCGCTCCTTTCTGCCTGTTTTAGTAATTTTGGCACGTTTTCATCCATTTGGTACTGTTTCCATCCAAAATGGACAAATTTTTTTTTTTTTTTTTTTTGAGGACGCGACCCCGGGGATAAAAAATCTTGTCGGTAAGACGTTACTGGAGTCCGTACTACCAGCCTGTGTGGGGTTTCACCCACTAAAAAACCCCGTGTTTGCCGAGGATTTCGAGCCCGTGCCGAACTCCTCTATCGCGCTTTTGGGCCGCTTTTGGTTTTTGGCATGTGATAACAGAGTCAAGCGGGACTATCGCTTTTTGCTCTGCTATCGCTCTTGGCCTTTTTCGTGCCTTTCTCGGTAGGTGAGTCTGGTCACCGCCCGGATCTTTGGCGTGAGTCACCCCGCCGACAGGGGGTTCTTCTGCCCTCTTCTGTCCTTTTGGACGCTTCTTTCGTCGTCGGCTGTCTACCTCGTTGGTTGCTGGTTCGCAATGATGAGTTTGAAGTACCAGAAAGGCTATCTGGCCTTCTTCCTTCCATCATTGCGGGTTTGCCTTTTTGGCTCTTTTTCTGTTTTTCTTTCAAGTCTTTCTACTTGTTTGGTCCTGTGTGGGTTGGTTCCCTTCATCATCCGTTGTCCAGCAACTGATGTCTTGGTCTCTTGTGTGGTATGGCATCTTCCAGACTGTAGTCGGTTGCCCTCCTGATCAGCTCATTTGGATGTGTTTCCGTTGCTTGGAACGTCTTGATTGCATGGTCCTTGATGACGTCCGTCATTGTTCTGTAATTCAGATCTGTCTTTATTGTATCATTGCTAACGAACCAAGGCGCACCTAGAGCCGTCCTCAGAGCAATGTTTTCCACTGCCTGAAGACTTTTCAGATGCGTCCTGGCTGCATAACCCCATGCTGTTGATGCATACGTTAGCTGTGGTTGTATAACTGTTTTGATGAGCGTGATCTTGTTCCTAAGAGGCAGCTTGGAGTTTCTTCTTAGCATCGGGTACAGTTTTGCTCTGGTCATTTTTGCTTTTTTCCTTGTCTTCGCTATGTGCTGCTGCCACGTCAGGCTTTTTTCCATATCCACGCCCAGGTACGTGACCTTGTTGCTCCACGGTATCTGTTCATTTTTGATCACCAGTTGGTTTTCGGTCCTGATTTTTCTTCTCCGTTTGAAGACGATGGCCTGGGTCTTCTCCGGGTTTATGTCTATTTTCCATTTCGAAAACCATTTCTCCAGATCTGTGATCTCCTGTTGCAGATACCTGACCAGAATTGTCCCGTTCCAGGATCTAGCCAGTATTGCCGTATCGTCGGCGTATAGTGCCAGTTGTGTTTGTTCTGTCCTAGGTGGGTCTGACACGTAGATATTGTACAGGAACGGGGATAGTACCGCTCCTTGAGGTACTCCCGCTTCTATTGCCCTGTACGTCGAATGATGTCGATCCAGTTTGGTCCGGAATGTCCTGTTTCGGAGAAAGGTTCCGACGAGTTTGACCAGCGAGATTTTGAATCCCGCGTCTATCATCTTTACCAATAGGCCGTTGTGCCAAACTCTATCGAATGCCTTTGCTATGTCCAACAGTACTGCTCCTGCAGCCTGTTTCCTGTTGAAGCTCTCCGTGATGTATTCTGTCATTCTCAGCACCTGAAGTTCTGTGGAATGCTGCTTTCTGAACCCAAACTGTTCGTCGGGGATGGTTTTTAAGCCTTCCTCGCATTCTCTTAGCCTCTTCAAAATGACTCTTTCCACGACTTTTCCCATGTGTGGCAGGAGACTTATCGGTCTGTAGTTCTGTGGAAGGAGGTGATTTTTTCCTGGTTTGGGCAGCAGGATGATATCGGCCTTCTTCCAGTTCTCCGGGAAGTGCCGTAGCCTCAGGACCGCATTGGTGATGTTCACCAATGCGGCTACCCCTCGTACTGGCAACTTCTTAAGAATCTGGTTTCCGATCTGATCGCATCCGGGTGCTTTTCTTACTTTCAGGTGCCGTATTATCTCCTTTATTTCCTTTGGCGTTACGTGTCTTATGATTTCCTGGTCCTCCCTGTTTTCAATTTGTCTGATGCGTCTGTCGACTTCTTCTTCCCAGTCTTCGGCGTCTTCATCCTCAATTTCGTTTTCTCGAAATTGTTTTTCCAAGCTGTCAGCAAAGGCCTCTGCTTTATCATGTGTAGTGTACACGATTCCCCGTTCTCCTTGGATGGGAGGAATCGGTTTCCTCTTTGATTTCATCGCTTTGAGCGTTTTCCACATGCTCCTGTCCTGTGGGTTAAGGGATTCCAGGTGCTCCTGCCACTGTTTTTCCCTGACTTCCTGTAGCGCCGCTTTAATCCTTCTATTCAGTTGATTCAGAGCATTTTTGTCGGCCGGGGCATTTGTCCTAAGTGCCTTTTTCTTTGCTCGTCTCCTTTGCTGAATCAGCTGTTTGGTTTCCTCCGGAATTTTGTCCAAGTAATCCCTTATCCTCCGTTTCTTGGTGATTTTCGAGCTCGCGTTTAGTGCTGTTCGTATGTCCCTCTCCAGAGTTGAAACGGCCTCTTCGATTTCAACTACATTTTCAATTCTGTTAATGACAGATATTTCTCTTTGTAATGTTGTTTTGAACAGGCCCCAATTTGTCCTTTTGAGCTCGATCGTGTCCTCTACCGGTGGTCCGTTTCCCAGTAGAACTCGGATTGGATTGTGATCGGAGGATCCTTCCTGTAGAACTTCCATTTCTGCTCCCATGGCTAGATCCCTAATTAGCATGATGTCCAAGACGTCGTTCGTTCCCACAGTTGCCATGTGTGTAGGCTCTTCCGTTGCCATTACACGCACGTCTTCTCTCTTTTCTAGAAAGTATTCTAGTTGCCTGCCGTTTCTATTTCTGATTCTGCTATGCCAGTCTGGAGACTTCGCATTAAAATCCCCGATGGCTATGTGTTGTCCTCTTTGTTTCTTGAAGAGAACTTTATCCAAGTCGTTTTGCAAGAGCCCTAGGTTCGGTGGATGATAGCAGGAAGCAATTCTTAGTCTGCTCCTGGCAGTAATAACTTCCACTGCTACAGCTTCAGTTCTTTCTGTTTCTATTGGCGGCAACTGGACGTGCTGAATGTTGTTCCTGACGAGAAGTGCTGTTCCCCCGTGTGCCACTTCTCCTTGATTTTCCTTGTCCTTTCTATGTGTTTGGTATCCTGGGATCCTGAAATCATCCATAGGTCGTAGCCTCGTCTCCTGGATGGCTACTATATCGGGGTTTTGACGTTGTAACAGCTCCTGCAGCTCTGATTTACGCCCCTTTATACCATTGATGTTCCATGATATTATCTGCAGTGCTGAAGGTTTTGGATGTGCTTCCATTAACCTTGTATTTTTGGAAGATTCGCGAAGAATGCACTCATTGCTGAGTACATCATTTGCATCTGTTTTAGAGCCTGCTGAAAGTCAACAGGCTCTTCTTTGTTGGGGGTATTTTTTGATGTTTTTGCCGCTGCAGCGTAGCTGGTTCCTGGCTTGAAGGGGGGAGGGATTGGGGCCTCCTTCATTACCGTCTTCTTCTCCGTTTTCTTTGGAGATTCCTTGGATGATTTGGAGGGTTGGGGGACTTTTTTGCATCCCCTGTAGCTGGCAGGATGTGGTCCTCCACAATTTGCGCATTTGGCAGGAACGTTCTTGGCCTTCTTGCAGTCTTCCGTATGGTGGTCTTCTCCGCATTTTACGCATTTTGGTGCAACCGTGCAGAATCTCTGAGAGTGCCCAAATTGCTGGCAACGGTGGCATTGCGCCGGTCCTGATTGTTGCCTTTGGGCCTCTACTCTCACGCTGAGGTCACAGCATCTCTGTACCGCGAAGATTTTCTGTTTATCTTCGAGATTTACTTGGACTAGCATCAGTGGCAATGTTCTCTTGTCCACCCTGCTCCTCATCCTCTGGACTGAAAAGGTTTCTATTCCTTGCTCCAGTAAATCTCTCTTGACATCTTCTTCAGTCAGGTTTGAAGGAAGAAGTCCAATCACGGCCCGAATTTTCTTTTCCTCTGGCAGACTGTAAGTATGAAACTCTTTTTTGTCTTCTTTGAGGAGCCTGGCAATCGCCCGGTAGTCCTCGGCTGAACTAGGGGTTATTGCAATCCCCTGCCCTGTCATTTTTGCCTTGTTGTAGGCTATTTTCCTTGATCGCAGTCTGTTGCTGACGGTGGTCCAATCGTCTGCATTTCTCATAATAATGGGGGGGATTTTCTTTTCCCATTGTCTTTGTTCTGTGTCGTCCTTCTGTTTTTGTTCCGTCTGTTGAGTTTGTCTTCTTAGCGCTTCTTCCCTTTTGCGCTCGTTTTCCTTCTTTTGTTCCTCCCTTTGCTCTCTTTGGATCTGCTTCAGATCCAGTTCCCTCATTTCCTCGTCTGAGTTTTCATTTTCATCTTGCTCCGCTTCCGAATCAGGTATTTGGAGTATCTTCTTCTTCTTTTTCCTCTTAAGTTCCTCTCCATCTCTGCTTTCCATCCTTTCCAATCGCTCTTCTAAGCGCTTTAGTGCCTCCAAAAGTTTCAAGTTCGTATTTTTAAGATCTTCAATTTCCTTCGCTTTTTGGAGGTTGTCTTCGCAGAGACGTCTATTTACCTCGAATAGAGTCTCCGGGTTGCGGCGGTATTCCTCAACCGTCCGCGCAACAGTCGAATTCGTCGGTCCTTTCTGCCCAAGTTCAGCCATTGCGAAGCAAAACTTCGCCGTAGGCCAAGGCCTACTATAGGGACGCTTATACCTTCTTCTTCTGAATCTGAAATTCTAAAATATTAGCACCTGAAGAAATACAAATACCTTAGAAAGAACTCTGTGTTTAAAAACACAAAAATTCAACGTCGTCACCCCTAATGGTCCAGCTTCTCAATCGATAAAAGCCTTGACATAGGCCTAGCCTGCAAAAGCGTAGGCCCAGACGCTCGGCGCGCTAAAAGCGGCAATCAGTGCAGCGGCCGCGTACAAGGACGCTCGCCGACTTAATTGCTTCTTTCAACACTAAACACAAGCCGTCTGACCTCGATTTGTCGCTAACGGTTTTCTTTGTCGGTACGTCGTTATCGCCGCGGAGCTGTACAGACACATCTGATCACTTCCACGTCCGAAATCGAACTGCAAAAATGGACAAATGTGGCCGATTTGAGCAAATTCCTTGATGAATCGATCGTTTCTGAACGATTTCGCTCGTTTCTGCCTGTTTTAGTCATTTTGGCACGTTTTCATCCATTTGGTTCTGTTTCCATACAAAGTAGACAGATTTGGCCGATTTGAGCAAATTCCTTGATGAAACAATCGTTTCTGACCGATTTCGCTCGTTTCTGCCTGTTTTAGTCATTTTGGCACGTTTTCATCCATTTGGTACTGTTTCCATCCAAAATGGACAAATGTGGCCGATTTGAGCAAATTCCTTGATGAAACAATCGTTTCTGACCGATTTCGCTCGTTTCTGCCTGTTTTAGTCATTTTGGCCCGTTTTCATCCATTTGGTTCTGTTTCCATACAAAATAGACAGATTTGGCCGATTTGAGCAAATTCCTTGATGAAACAATCGTTTCTGACCGATTTCGCTCGTTTCTGCCTGTTTTAGTCATTTTGGCACGTTTTCATCCATTTGGTACTGTTTCCATCCACAATAGACAAATGTGGCCGATTTGAGCAAATTCCTTGATGAAACGATCGTTTCTGACCGATTTCGCTCGTTTCTGCCTGTTTTAGTCATTTTGGCCCGTTTTCATCCATTTGGTTCTGTTTCCATACAAAATAGACAGATTTGGCCGATTTGAGCAAATTCCTTGATGAAACAATCGTTTCTGACCGATTTCGCTCGTTTCTGCCTGTTTTAGTCATTTTGGCACGTTTTCATCCATTTTGTTCTGTTTCCATCCAAAATAGACAGATTTGGCCGAAATAAGCCAAATCGGTCGATTTGAGCAAATTCCTTGAGGAAACGATCGTTTCTGACCGATTTCGCTCGTTTCTGCCTGTTTTAGTCATTTTGGCACGTTTTCATCCATTTGGTTCTGTTTCCATCCAAAATAGACAGATTTGGCCGAAATAAGCCAAATCGGCCGATTTGAGCAAATTCCTTGATGAAACGATCGTTTCTGACCGATTTCGCTAGTTTCTGCCTGTTTTAGTCATTTTGGCACGTTTTCATCCATTTGGTACTGTTTCCATCCAAAATAGACAAATGTGGCCGATTTGAGCAAATTCCTTGATGAAACGATCGTTTCTGAACGATTTCGCTCGTTTCTGCCTGTTTTAGTCATTTTGGCACGTTTTCATCCATTTGGTTCTGTTTCCATCCAAAATAGACAGATTTGGCCGAAATAAGCCAAATCGGTCAATTTGAGCAAATTCCTTGATGAAACGATCGTTTCTGAACGATTTCGCTCGTTTCTGCCTGTTTTAGTCATTTTGGCACGTTTTCATCCATTTGGTACTGTTTCCATCCAAAGTAGACAGATTTGGCCGAAATAACCCAAATCGGTCGATTTGAGCAAATTCCTTGATGAAACGATCGTTTCTGACCGATTTCGCTCGTTTCTGCCTGTTTTAGTCATTTTGGCACGTTTTCATCCATTTTGTTCTGTTTCCATACAAAATAGACAGATTTGGCCGATTTGAGCAAATTCCTTGATGAAACAATCGTTTCTGACCGATTTCGCTCGTTTCTGCCTGTTTTAGTCATTTTGGCCCGTTTTCATCCATTTGGTTCTGTTTCCATCCAAAATAGACAAATGTGGCCGATTTGAGCAAATTCCTTGATGAAACGATCGTTTCTGACCGATTTCGCTCGTTTCTGCCTGTTTTAGTCATTTTGGCCCGTTTTCATCCATTTGGTTGTGTTTCCATCCAAAATAGACAAATGTGGCCGATTTGAGCAAATTCCTTGATGAAACTATCGTTTCTGAACGATTTCGCTCGTTTCTGCCTGTTTTAGTCATTTTGGCACGTTTTCATCCATTTGGTACTGTTTCCATCCAAAGTAGACAAATGTGGCCGATTTGAGCAAATTCCTTGATGAAACGATCGTTTCTGACCGAT
Organism: Euwallacea similis; assembly: GCF_039881205.1. Lineage (NCBI taxonomy): Eukaryota > Metazoa > Arthropoda > Insecta > Coleoptera > Curculionidae > Euwallacea > Euwallacea similis. Next base: position 62,445 of record NW_027098698.1, read on the forward strand.
TTCGCTCGTTTCTGCCTGTTTTAGTAATTTTGGCACGTTTTCATCCATTTGGTACTGTTTCCATCCAAAATGGACAAATGTGGCCGATTTGAGCAAATTCCTTGATGAATTGATCGTTTCTGAACGATTTCGCTCGTTTCTGCCTGTTTTAGTCATTTTGGCACGTTTTCATCCATTTGGTTCTGTTTCCATACAAAGTAGACAGATTTGGCCGATTTGAGCAAATTCCTTGATGAAACAATCGTTTCTGACCGATTTCGCTCGTTTCTGCCTGTTTTAGTCATTTTGGCACGTTTTCATCCATTTGGTACTGTTTCCATCCAAAATGGACAAATGTGGCCGATTTGAGCAAATTCCTTGATGAAACAATCGTTTCTGACCGATTTCGCTCGTTTCTGCCTGTTTTAGTCATTTTGGCACGTTTTCATCCATTTAGTACTGTTTCCATCCAAAATGGACAAATGTGGCCGATTTGAGCAAATTCCTTGATGAAAAAATCGTTTCTGACCGATTTCGCTCGTTTCTGCCTGTTTTAGTCATTTTGGCACGTTTTCATCCATTTTGTTCTGTTTCCATCCAAAATAGACAGATTTGGCCGAAATAAGCCAAATCAGTCGATTTGAGCAAATTCCTTGATGAAACGATCGTTTCTGACCGATTTCGCTCCTTTCTGCCTGTTTTAGTAATTTTGGCACGTTTTCATCCATTTGGTACTGTTTCCATCCAAAATGGACAAATGTGGCCGATTTGAGCAAATTCCTTGATGAATCGATCGTTTCTGAACGATTTCGCTCGTTTCTGCCTGTTTTAGTCATTTTGGCACGTTTTCATCCATTTGGTTCTGTTTCCATACAAAGTAGACAGATTTGGCCGATTTGAGCAAATTCCTTGATGAAACGATCGTTTCTGAACGATTTCGCTCGTTTCTGCCTGTTTTAGTCATTTTGGCACGTTTTCATCCATTTGGTTCTGTTTCCATCCAAAATAGACAGATTTGGCCGAAATAAGCCAAATCGGTCAATTTGAGCAAATTCCTTGATGAAACGATCGTTTCTGACCGATTTCGCTCGTTTCTGCCTGTTTTAGTCATTTTGGCACGTTTTCATCCATTTGGTACTGTTTCCATCCAAAATAGACAGATTTGGCCGAAATAAGCCAAATCGGTCAATTTGAGCAAATTCCTTGATGAAACGATCGTTTCTGAACGATTTCGCTCGTTTCTGCCTGTTTTAGTCATTTTGGCACGTTTTCATCCATTTGGTACTGTTTCCATCCAAAGTAGACAGATTTGGCCGAAATAACCCAAATCGGTCGATTTGAGCAAATTCCTTGATGAAACGATCGTTTCTGACCGATTTCGCTCGTTTCTGCCTGTTTTAGTAATTTTGGCACGTTTTCATCCATTTGGTACTGTTTCCATCCAAAATGGACAAATGTGGCCGATTTGAGCAAATTCCTTGATGAATCGATCGTTTCTGAACGATTTCGCTCGTTTTTGCCTGTTTTAGTCATTTTGGCACGTTTTCATCCATTTGGTTCTGTTTCCATCCAAAGTAGACAGATTTGGCCGAAATAACCCAAATCGGTCGATTTGAGCAAATTCCTTGATGAAACGATCGTTTCTGACCGATTTCGCTCGTTTCTGCCTGTTTTAGTAATTTTGGCACGTTTTCATCCATTTGGTACTGTTTCCATCCAAAATGGACAAATGTGGCCGATTTGAGCAAATTCCTTGATGAATCGATCGTTTCTGAACGATTTCGCTCGTTTCTGCCTGTTTTAGTCATTTTGGCACGTTTTCATCCATTTGGTACTGTTTCCATCCAAAGTAGACAGATTTGGCCGAAATAACCCAAATCGGTCGATTTGAGCAAATTCCTTGATGAAACGATCGTTTCTGACCGATTTCGCTCGTTTCTGCCTGTTTTAGTAATTTTGGCACGTTTTCATCCATTTAGTACTGTTTCCATCCAAAATGGACAAATGTGGCCGATTTGAGCAAATTCCTTGATGAAAAAATCGTTTCTGACCGATTTCGCTCGTTTCTGCCTGTTTTAGTCATTTTGGCACGTTTTCATCCATTTTGTTCTGTTTCCATCCAAAATAGACAGATTTGGCCGAAATAAGCCAAATCAGTCGATTTGAGCAAATTCCTTGATGAAACGATCGTTTCTGACCGATTTCGCTCCTTTCTGCCTGTTTTAGTAATTTTGGCACGTTTTCATCCATTTGGTACTGTTTCCATCCAAAATGGACAAATGTGGCCGATTTGAGCAAATTCCTTGATGAATCGATCGTTTCTGAACGATTTCGCTCGTTTCTGCCTGTTTTAGTCATTTTGGCACGTTTTCATCCATTTGGTTCTGTTTCCATACAAAGTAGACAGATTTGGCCGATTTGAGCAAATTCCTTGATGAAACAATCGTTTCTGACCGATTTCGCTCGTTTCTGCCTGTTTTAGTCATTTTGGCACGTTTTCATCCATTTGGTACTGTTTCCATCCAAAATGGACAAATGTGGCCGATTTGAGCAAATTCCTTGATGAAACAATCGTTTCTGACCGATTTCGCTCGTTTCTGCCTGTTTTAGTCATTTTGGCCCGTTTTCATCCATTTGGTTCTGTTTCCATACAAAATAGACAGATTTGGCCGATTTGAGCAAATTCCTTGATGAAACAATCGTTTCTGACCGATTTCGCTCGTTTCTGCCTGTTTTAGTCATTTTGGCACGTTTTCATCCATTTGGTTCTGTTTCCATACAAAGTAGACAGATTTGGCCGATTTGAGCAAATTCCTTGATGAAACAATCGTTTCTGACCGATTTCGCTCGTTTCTGCCTGTTTTAGTCATTTTGGCACGTTTTCATCCATTTGGTACTGTTTCCATCCACAATAGACAAATGTGGCCGATTTGAGCAAATTCCTTGATGAAACGATCGTTTCTGACCGATTTCGCTCGTTTCTGCCTGTTTTAGTCATTTTGGCCCGTTTTCATCCATTTGGTTCTGTTTCCATACAAAATAGACAGATTTGGCCGATTTGAGCAAATTCCTTGATGAAACAATCGTTTCTGACCGATTTCGCTCGTTTCTGCCTGTTTTAGTCATTTTGGCACGTTTTCATCCATTTTGTTCTGTTTCCATCCAAAATAGACAGATTTGGCCGAAATAAGCCAAATCGGTCGATTTGAGCAAATTCCTTGAGGAAACGATCGTTTCTGACCGATTTCGCTCGTTTCTGCCTGTTTTAGTCATTTTGGCACGTTTTCATCCATTTGGTTCTGTTTCCATCCAAAATAGACAGATTTGGCCGAAATAAGCCAAATCGGCCGATTTGAGCAAATTCCTTGATGAAACGATCGTTTCTGACCGATTTCGCTAGTTTCTGCCTGTTTTAGTCATTTTGGCACGTTTTCATCCATTTGGTACTGTTTCCATCCAAAATAGACAAATGTGGCCGATTTGAGCAAATTCCTTGATGAAACGATCGTTTCTGAACGATTTCGCTCGTTTCTGCCTGTTTTAGTCATTTTGGCACGTTTTCATCCATTTGGTTCTGTTTCCATCCAAAATAGACAGATTTGGCCGAAATAAGCCAAATCGGTCAATTTGAGCAAATTCCTTGATGAAACGATCGTTTCTGACCGATTTCGCTAGTTTCTGCCTGTTTTAGTCATTTTGGCACGTGTTCATCCATTTGGTACTGTTTCCATCCAAAATAGACAAATGTGGCCGATTTGAGCAAATTCCTTGATGAAACGATCGTTTCTGACCGATTTCGCTCGTTTCTGCCTGTTTTAGTCATTTTGGCACGTTTTCATCCATTTGGTACTGTTTCCATCCAAAATAGACAAATGTGGCCGATTTGAGCAAATTCCTTGATGAAACGATCGTTTCTGACCGATTTCGCTCGTTTCTGCCTGTTTTAGTCATTTTGGCACGTTTTCATCCATTTGGTTCTGTTTCCATCCAAAATAGACAGATTTGGCCGAAATAAGCCAAATCGGTCGATTTGAGCAAATTCCTTGATGAAACGATCGTTTCTGACCGATTTCGCTCGTTTCTGCCTGTTTTAGTCATTTTGGCCCGTTTTCATCCATTTGGTTCTGTTTCCATACAAAATAGACAGATTTGGCCGATTTGAGCAAATTCCTTGATGAAACGATCGTTTCTGACCGATTTCGCTCGTTTCTGCCTGTTTTAGTCATTTTGGCACGTTTTCATCCATTTGGTTCTGTTTCCATCCAAAATAGACAGATTTGGCCGAAATAAGCCAAATCGGTCGATTTGAGCAAATTCCTTGATGAAACGATCGTTTCTGACCGATTTCGCTCGTTTCTGCCTGTTTTAGCCATTTTGGCACGTTTTCATCCATTTGGTACTGTTTCCATCCAAAGTAGACAGATTTGGCCGATTTGAGCAAATTCCTTGATGAAACAATCGTTTCTGACCGATTTCGCTCGTTTCTGCCTGTTTTAGTCATTTTGGCACGTTTTCATCCATTTGGTTCTCTTTCCATCCAAAATAGACAGATTTGGCCGAAATAAGCGAAATCGGTCGATTTGAGCAAATTCCTTGCTGAAACGATCGTTTCTGACCGATTTCGCTCGTTTCTGCCTGTTTTAGTCATTTTGGCACGTGTTCATCCATTTGGTACTGTTTCCATCCAAAATAGACAAATGTGGCCGATTTGAGCAAATTCCTTGATGAAACGATCGTTTCTGACCGATTTCGCTCGTTTCTGCCTGTTTTAGTCATTTTGGCACGTTTTCATCCATTTGGTACTGTTTCCATCCAAAATAGACAGATTTGGCCGAAATAAGCCAAATCGGTCGATTTGAGCAAATTCCTTGCTGAAACGATCGTTTCTGACCGATTTCGCTCGTTTCTGCCTGTTTTAGTCATTTTGGCACGTGTTCATCCATTTGGTACTGTTTCCATCCAAAATAGACAAATGTGGCCGATTTGAGCAAATTCCTTGATGAAACGATCGTTTCTGACCGATTTCGCTCGTTTCTGCCTGTTTTAGTCATTTTGGCACGTTTTCATCCATTTGGTACTGTTTCCATCCAAAATAGACAAATGTGGCCGATTTGAGCAAATTCCTTGATGAAACGATCGTTTCTGACCGATTTCGCTCGTTTCTGCCTGTTTTAGTCATTTTGGCACGTTTTCATCCATTTGGTTCTGTTTCCATCCAAAATAGACAGATTTGGCCGAAATAAGCCAAATCGGTCGATTTGAGCAAATTCCTTGATGAAACGATCGTTTCTGACCGATTTCGCTCGTTTCTGCCTGTTTTAGTCATTTTGGCCCGTTTTCATCCATTTGGTTCTGTTTCCATACAAAATAGACAGATTTGGCCGATTTGAGCAAATTCCTTGATGAAACAATCGTTTCTGACCGATTTCGCTCGTTTCTGCCTGTTTTAGTCATTTTGGCACGTTTTCATCCATTTGGTTATGTTTCCATCCAAAATAGACACATTTGGCCGAAATAAGCCAAATCGGTCGATTTGAGCAAATTCCTTGATGAAACGATCGTTTCTGAACGATTTCA